>NC_051234.1:3274629-3449629 GCF_015220715.1 Pygocentrus nattereri | reverse complement strand
CCAGCGTGTCCTGTCTGGTTTTTCCATGATTGGTTAGTGCCTTTGTGAGCACATCTGTGTTCTGTGCTTGGATAGAGGGGGGTTTAAGGGAACGGCGTGGTTAAAAAAAATATGATTTTACCATTTAATGTAGTTGATAAGTCAAGAAATGTTTGAATAGACGCTTTGCTTTACCCGTTTTCCTGGAACTATGGATAATGTAGCTAACACGGAAGCTTATATGTCACCAGTGAACACACAGTTAGAAAGCAAGCTACATATCTAAAGCAGCACACACTGGACTGCGTCAAGTTGTTCGGTGATCTGAAATAGATTATCTTATGTTGTTTCTGACACTGTGTGACAGACTGTTATCTTTAAAATTGGATAAAAGGGGCAACCCTCAAGTGACGTAACCGTCTAGGTCTTTGCTCCGTCATCGCAAGTTTGATCCCTCGCGTTGTCACAGTCATCTGTAGCCGGGCGTAGAAGTAGGCATGACAATTTTGGCCAAAAAAGCCCTAAAGATTAAATAGGTCTACTCATTGGGACGCAGTCTTGCTTTTAAACATCCTGAGTTCCTGGAGCTTCAGATTCAAACACTGGTGTGCAGATAACAAACTGAAGGCTTGAGGCAGTGGTGGATAGTAACTACTGCTAAGGCGGAGCTTGGCAATACAGTCAGCGTGCTCACACAAAACAAATCAAATTTCATTATCTTAAAAAAATGGCTTAACAAGTATTCTTTACTCATTGGATTGGGTAGGCCTAGGCCTAGATATGCCCCTCTAGAGGGCATTTTATTGCAAATTTCCTGCTCACAAACGAGCGAAACATCATCATGTTGCATGGTGTTTATGCACATCTCTGCTAGATATGACTACATCGGGTAGAAAATTGTGCAAACATCCCAAAAAATACCTAACATAATATTCCCAATCTTTGTCCATTTTTAGAACATATAAAAATATGTCACCCACACCAAACGTTGGGTTAAGCAAAAAAATGCTCTATATTTGATTTTTCTTTATGTTCATGCAGCTTTATCTATTCCTCCCTCTAAGTGTCTGACTGTAATCACTGTAAATATTTTTTGAATGGGACCAAAGAAACAGCAGGAGTGTAGAAGGTCTCTCCGTTGTTTTTGACTTTAGACTACTGGCTTTTTAACGAACAGTTGTGACTATTAGTACAGAGTCACATTCATCCCTGCACATTTGTGCTTGTCTAAGTTATGTACAACAGAGTATTCTAACTCCATGCAGGAGGGTCCAGACCATCTGGCGAAGTAAACAAGTACAACCTGTGAAGTTCCACGTTAATTCAGCCTTATCTGCCTTAACCGTGTACTCGTTAGGATTTCTTAGTCCCATTAATTTCAGAAACATGCAGCGTGACAGCAATTACAGTCCTGAAGATCTTCATTTACATGCACCCTTTTGCCCTGCCTATTTTCTTATTTCCATAAGGTTTCGAAGTACAGGCAACCATCTGGCAGCCTGGGTGTCTTTTGCAAATGATCGATTCTTTTTAGAAGAATCTTTTGGCAGGACAAATTTAATTGATTCACCCCATTGAAAGAGTCATTCTCTTGGGGCTCCTGAGTGGTGTTACCATCTAAGTGTTGGCTCTATCATCAGGAGATCACTGTCTGGGTGGGTAGAATGGCCCCCCTGTCTCCCCTCATCACTCAGCTTGATGCTAGTCAGCCCAGGCATCTGTTAGCTCACATAACAGCATTGGTGGTTGGCGCTTTCCTCCGGATGCGTTCGGCTGTCCAATGATGTTGCTTTAGCCTCAGTTCAAAAAGATACAGTGGCACTTCTCAGGTCTCGGTGGAAGCCTGTCCTGGCCGTTGCCCTTCTGGTGCTGGTGGTATCGTGTAATTTGGGGGGATCCTACCTAGTGGGTGGAATTAGATATGATGAAATTGATCATTCTCTTCAGAGAATTTGCTCAGTAGTGGCATACCCAGACTATTAGCCAGTATGGTTTGTCATATGTCGCGAGCATCATGTCCCTAGAAGCACACACTAAACAGAGTCAAGGAATCAAGACATCCAATGAACGTACATCACTTCGGTGAAAATAGTGCAGGTGGACTATTGACCTGGTTACATCATAGGTGTTTTAAATTATTAGAAGGTACACTATATGGCTGAAACTATGAGGAACCCTCCTAGGGGCCAGGTGTTTCAGTCACACCCATTGATAACAGGTGTATAAAATCAAGTACATGGTAATGCAGTATCTATTGACAAACACTGGAATGTAGAATTGGTCGCCCTGAAGAGGATCGTAGGATGCCACAAGTCAGTTTGTGAAATTTCTGCCATGCTAGATCTGCCCCGGTCAACTGTAAGTGCTATCGTTGTGAAAGAATCATCTAGGAGCAACATCAACTCAGACATGAAGTGGTAGACCATGCTGAAGTTTGTAGCACATAAAAATCACTTATCATCTCTTGCATCACACAGTAGAGTTCCAGCCTACGTCTGGAAGCAACAACAGCACAAAAACTGTGTGTCCGGGGCTTCATAGAATGGGTTTCTGTGGCCGAATAGCTGCACATAAGCTAATATCACTGTACAATGGCAAGCATCTGCAGTGGTTTAAAGCATGATGCCACTGGACTTTGGAGTTTGACAGATGCCAGGAGAACGCTACCTTCTAGAATACATAGTGCCATCAGTAAATTTCCATTACTATACTTAAGTATACTATATGGACAAATATATCAGGACACCCCTCGTAATCATTGAATTCAGGCATTTCATTCAGTGCCATTGCCACAGGTGTATGAAATTGAGCACCTGGCCATCCAGTCTGCCTTGACAAACATTAGTGAAAGAACGGATCATTTTAAAGAATTGACTGAACTGTCGGTGTGGGACTATAATACAAAGCCACCATTGCAACAAGTCAGTTCTCAAAATATCTTCCCTTCTAGATACAGTACTGTGTGAAAGTTTTAGGCATCTAAGTAAATGTTTAAACAGTTGACCTCAGCAGTGAGTTTATCACAATATACATTAGAATAAAGTCGTATTCATAATTCAAATAAACAGAAAAACAATAAAAAGTAACCAGAATTTCTTGGGTCCATATTTTTCCTGGACACCTTCACAGCCGCCACAGAGACTCGTTAATATCACCAATTACATCATGAGCTCAATTTACTGAGCACTGATTGGTCAAACCAGGAGCTGCTTTTTAACTACATATCATTTATTAATTAATATTCTATCAATTTTGTTTATTCAAATATAAACACTTCTCAGCAAATAAACACAAACTACACAAATAAATATTGAAAATGTGTCTTGGGCACCTGAGACTTTCGCACAGTGCTGTAGGTCTAGGGGATAAAACGATAACATTAATTATCGCAATTTAGCTTTTCCTCAATAGAACGATATAAAAGGTTTGATTAATTTCCGATATAATACACCATTCTCACACTTTTACGTTCTAGCGACAGTCCTGGTGGCGTTTTCTGCTGCAAGGAAAGCGACACTACTCTGCTGTCGCCAGGAGAGGGCATGTTGAAAAACTTCCATCCATCCATCCATCCATTTTCTAAGCCGCTTCTACGTCAGGGTCGCGGGAGGGTTGCTGGAGCCTATGCCAGCGGTCTTCGGGCGAAAGGCAGGATACACCCTGGACAGGTCGCCAGTCCATCGCAGGGCAGTTGAAAAACTTCCGAGTTTTTTTTAACATGATTAGAGAGGGAGGGGCGACGAGTAAAATAGAGTCACCAAATATACATTAGCATCAGCTGAAATGTAGAGTTTATATATTCCCTGTTTGAGTGGAGCGACCGGCAATCTGTTCTCCTTTGACTAAGTGTGAGTGAGAAGAGGCGTAACTCTACTGGCGTGAACTCGCCTCTTTCCTAACAAGCTTTAGTCAGCGTTAAATCACTTCTGCTCCTCTCAATTAAAGTGCTGTTACAGCGGTCAAAAGGTCATATTTAAGTATAAGTGGGAGTAACGCTATCTTGCCATGCTAGATGTTTCTAGCAGCTGGCTCACTTGAAGCAGCTCTGTCACTCGCACAACATGGTGTATTGATGATACTGTAGATCAGACAAGACAGAAAACCTCCGCTTTCAGTTTAAACGTAGCTAAAAGGAGGACTCTGTTTGTTTGGTGTTGATATATTGCGGTTCACCCCTCAAACTACTACGATAGAATAGAGAAATGCAGCCGTCTGCTAGCTGGTGTTTGAATACTGAGTTCCAAATCTCCTCTGGCTTTACCATCAGCACAAAAGCTGTGTGCCAGGGGCTTCATCACATGGGTTTCCAAGACCGAGCAGCTGCATGCAAGCCTTACATCACCCATGCAGAATGCCATGAGTAGGATGCAGTGGTGTAAAGCGCCGCCAGTGGACTGAAGCAGAAACGTATTCTGTGGAGTGATGAATCAGCTTCTCTATCTGATAGTTTGATGGATGAGTCTGGGTTTGGAGAAAGCCAAGAAGATGTTACCTGGCTGACTGCACTGTACCAACTGTAAAGTTTGGCAGAGGAGGGATAATGATATGGAGTTGTTTTCCAAGGGTTGGCACAGGACCCTTCCAGTGAAGGGAAATCGGAATGCTTCGGCAGACCAAGACACTTGTCTGCTTCCAAATCTGTGGTTTGGAGAAGAACCTTTTCTGTTCCAGCATGACTGAGCCCCAGTGCACAAAGTAAGGTCCATAAAGGCATGGCTGGAGTTGGTGTGGAAGAACTTGACTGGTCTGCACAGATTCCTGACCTAAACCCCATCTAACACCTTTGGGATGAACTAGAATGGAGATTGCAAGCAAGGCCCTCTGGTCCAACACCAGCATCTGACCTTACAAATGCTCTTCTAGATAAATGGGCAAAGATTCCCACAGACAGACTGGAAGAGTGGAAGCAGTTATAGCTGCAAAAGGAGACCAATTTCATATGAATGCCTATGGATTTAGAACGGGATTAACAAGTGTAGGTGGCCCAACACTTTTGTCCATATGGTGCATTATTTTGGATGATTTGTTCATTTTAGTCAATCATTTTCATTACAAAAGTATAATTTTAGCCTAAATTCATGCTGTTTTGGACATGTAAACATAATCAGAACTCTCTCAGCATGGTGCCGCTGTCTCGGCTGGAAGGTCAGGATGCTGTTTGATGTTTTAAGCAGTCGTCCTGTCAAATGTCAGTCGAGTGCAGAGGCCTTGGGGGTATTAGGAGAAAATCCTGTGTCGTACATCACCGAATACCACTGCTGTCAGTGTTTTTGACTGTTGTTGTTTCTTTTTTCCTGTAAGGCTTCCCTAAAAAGCGAGTTTTAATCATATTATCTTATTGTGTGTGTGTGTGTGTGTGTGTGTGTGTGTGTGTGTGTGTGTGTGTGTGTGTGTGTGTGTGTGTGTGTGTGTGTGTGTTTGATTCTGTTTGCCCTCTAGCTTCCCAGCCTGTGGACAGTAAGCTGTGTGTGGGGTCAGTGCCAAGTACCAGCCAGCTGTGCCACATCTCATGCCCCATCGAGTGTGAGGTGTCCCCCTGGGGGGCCTGGGGACCATGCACCTTTGAGAACTGCAATGACCAGTCAGTGAAGAAAGGTAGAGCTTCAGTCACTCTCTGTATAGACATAAAAGACCCTTCGTTAGTGGTCAGTTTCTGACAGAATAGCTCTTGTCTAGGTGTTTTTGAGTGGTAGATGGTTCACACTTAGCAATGACACTGACATGTAACACTAACCCAGCAAGCCTGCTGTGTCTGATACACTCGGACCAGGACCACACACACTACCATGTCAGTGTCACTGCAGACCACCACCCAAATAATGTCTGGACAGCAGCAGTTTAGTGGTCAGAAACTAATCAGTGATTAAGGAGGTTGTGGGGGCTGACAAATTGTGCAGCAACTGATGAGCTGGACCTCACAGAGTGGTCAGGGAGTGGAGGTACGAGGTAGAGCTGGGTGTTGAGTGTATAGTCCTAAGAGCCGTCACAGCATGCATGAATGCTCTTTAGACGCTGTTTGAAAGGTAACTGAAAGGAAAATTGCCTCTGTTGTCACGTCCCTTTAAGGTGCTACTCTGCGGTCATGTCAGAATTATTAGTGCATGGAAAGTTAATGATTTGTTTTCAATTTCCCCCCGAAAAAGGTCTCAAAGCTGAAAAATAACAGGTTTTATGTGCTTCCTGGGATTGCTTGATGAATTCTCTTCAGGGCAGCCAAGCGTTCTCATTAATATTCATTGGTCCACCAATCATTTTTCAGATGGCTTGTTTTCAAACAGCACGCCCTGATTCGCTGTATTTAAATGAGTTATACTTGTGAGAGCACAGCTAATGATGAAAAACCAGAATTCAATCAGGATAATAGTGAGCAATGTGGAAGGGTCAAATACAATGGACAAGGATGAAACCGAGTCTTGGACTAAGCTGCACGTCAGTGATGTTACACCATTAAAAATGCCATTTAGTCCAGATTTAGGTTTAATCTGGCTCAGGAAAACCAAACCTGTGTGTTTTCTAGACCTAGATTAAGACTAATCCTGTCTAATCCTTTCTAATGGTCATTCACCATTGGCATTGCAGTTTAGTCCAAGACTAGGCTTGTGCAGAAAAGTGGCTTCTTACTGAAGCCGACAGCAAATGAAAATCTCATAAAAGCAAGAGGAAAGAAAAAGGTCGAAACCAGGGCTGTAAAATGTGGTGTTCAGTAAAGCTGTTGGATACCACAGTGATGATATAATAAGCAATAAATTATGATAAAAATGTGTGTCTCTGGCTAGATGTGCACAAACTGCAGGCCCCCTTTTCGCTGTTTGAAAAGAAGTCTAAGAAAACTCACATGTAGCCTCTTAAACTCCTCGAGACCACCGGTGGTTCCAAACCGCACTTGGTCATGTTCTTCATAATGTTCATATTTCATGAGCTCCATTCAGAAGCTGGGCGTCGTGTGAGGCTGTAGCTCTTCTCTCCAGTCTAATAGACGGTGATGTCATTTTAAACCCTTATAATAAAAGAACCTGAACTCAGTTTGTTTTTCTACTGAAAGTCGACCCGTTTTTCCCCAAATCTGGGCTCTAAACTATAAACAGACGGCGTCTCTTCAGTGATCTGCTCTGGAAACGTTACTTTCATAAAATAACACAAAGATTTTTGGCTTTCAGCAGTAAATTGTGAGCGTATAGTGATATGTGGAGATCATAAAACACATGTTCTGTTCTTTTGAGGGGCTTTTACAAAAAGTAATTTGCATTTATTTCATGCATTTACTGAATCATTTTCCTTATAATTTAGTCTTGAAATTCAGGTGACCAAACCAAAACATACCCTGGAGCATAAGAGGTTAAGGAAATAGACAAAGTACATTTGAAAGTACCACTGCACAAAACGAAAAGAATGAAACACCTGTAGCTACTTACATCATAATTTCCAGCACATACCTGTGTTTTGTAAAAGCCCTTACACACGAAACGAATTTCCACGGTTCTCTGATTATTTGAATGGTCATGTAAACAGCATAATCCAGTGTCTTAGTTCAGAGAGAGGTCTGTTGCGTGTACGTTGCTTCCAGGTTTCAAGTTCCGAAGGCGAAAGATCACAAACTACCCAACAGGCGGAGAAGGAGACTGCCCCCATCTGGTGGAGGCCATACCCTGTGAGGAACCTAGCTGCTTCGACTGGCAGCTGCTCAAACTGGGGCAGTGCGTCCCTGATGAGGACATGGACTGTGGTCCAGGAACGCAGCTTCCACAGGCGCGCTGCCTCAACAGCGACGGTGAGTCACGCTAAAGTTCTGTGAAAGCGCTGACTTTGCTGTGAGACAGGAGCCTCATAACTCATTTGGAAATGCGAGCAATATTGGGAGAACATTGGGAGAACATTTCCTACATTACATTTACATTTACGGCATTTGGCTGACGCTCTTATCCAGAGCAACTTACAATTTCATCATTTTACACAGGGAGGCCAAGGTGGTGTTAGGAGTCTTGCCCAAGGACTCTTATTGGTATAGCGTAGGGTGCTTGCCCTGGTCAGGGATTGAACCCCAGTCTACAGCGTAGAAGGCAAAGGTGTTAACCACTACACTAACCAACCACATGAATCAGAGGGAATTTTATAGCATTAAGAATTGTGAAAGTGTCAGAAGTGTGGTTCCTATTTCTGGAAAAAAATACTGAATTCTATTAACTTGTGATGCACAAATACACCCGGATGTTAGTCAGATGGCCAAGGCATGTCTGAAGTTTACCTCTGTTGTGCTTTGAAGCTACAAGGCTAACCCAGTGCCTACAGCAGTCGAAAAGATTTGGGTGACACTTGTTAGGCACATTAGCCTCGTGGCTCCAGGGCAAATCTAATGAAGCAAAGCTTAGACACCAAGCATGTCATGGCCAATTGACTACTTCTGGGTTAGGGAGAAAATTGTGTGAATTCTTTTTTTCCTTCGACTATTCCTTTAAGCTGATAAATCAGTCGGCGTGAAACGTCTTATCATTCTAATGCAACACCTGGTGGCTCCTTGCGCCGGGCAGCCCAGCAAACGCAGAAAAAAAGAAACACGTCGCAGCTGGCTGTACTTTTCCAATCTCAGTGATGATCGTGGCAGACGCCTTAAGCTGGTAACTGTCAAGTCTGGTAAGACGTCAAACCTCACAAACTATATGAAAACAAATCGAATTAATCTCTGTCAAGAAAGCTTGAGGTTTTGCCTGCATGTGAGACAGAAATATTCCCAAAGATGCCACCTCTTCACATCACTTTCCTGAGCCAATCGTGCTGCATAGTCACACAAGTAACTAGCCGGCTTCTTTGAAACTAGTTAGATACAAATATATTAATTAAATTAAAAATTAATAGGAAATGTTCCAAATATAGGAAGGTTCTCTTATGTTGTCAGCGCTGCAAACTGGACATAGAGTTACGGTGAGCTCACAGAAAGGCATCGTTTGTTTCCTAAGCAGTAGAACAGTGGGAGCAATATTGATTCTGGATAAAATAGATCTTAAGATAGATAGATGCACATTTAAAAATGTCCCAAAACACAAAAATTATGCTAAATTATGGTGTGTAAAGCCTAAAATAATCACTCTGAGGTGTTGGGTCAGACTTCATGGGAGTTTTTCGGACTGCATGAAACATCTTTATGTACTAACATCACACAAACATGCTCAGACAGAATGTCTGGCTCGATTTTTAGGTCTCAAATGCAAAGAAAATATACTGTATTTTAGGGGAAGTCCCAGTGATACGATGTGATCATGATACTTAAGTTATGATACTTTGTTACTAGGATTTTAAAAATATTGCAATATGGTGAGTACTGCGATGACATATATTGCAATATATTGTAATTTATTTACTTATTTTAACTGCACAGGAAATCTTTGTGAACATGTTTTATGTAATGAGATAAAGTATACTGTAGCAAAATTGGATTATCAAACAGATAGATTGTAATAAAAATGTATAAAATAAATATATATAATAAAATACTGATACTTGGCATCTGTGTATATGTGATACAATTTTGCCACACAAAATATCTTGATACCATGCTGTATCGATTTTTTACCCCACCATTATAAGATGTGATGACAATAGTTGAATAATTCACTCACATCCTCAGAAGAAACATCCTTCACCAATTTTTGGCTGAGCTCTCTTCGAATACTCTTTCAGTGCACTCACCATCATCAAATTCATCCACTTGGGGAAGGGGTCCAAAGCAGAATAGGTGCTGTAATTGCATGCAATTACTGGTTTCCACCAGAGAGGTCTCCAAATCCCCAAATCATACATAGTGCAGCTTTAAACTAATTAGATATAAAAATAGGTGGGTTCTCTTTTTTTGTCAGTGCTGCAAATGGGCCAAACTATTACAACTAGCTCATAGAATGGCAGACTTTGTTTCACTAAACACTGGGAATAATATTGATTCTGGCAAGCCCAGCACATACTGGTGAAGATATGATGACAATAGTAGTTGATGCACCCACATCTTCAGAAGACTCGTCCTTCATCAAGTTTTACTTAAGTGACCCTTATTAGTCTCACAGCGGGGAAATTTCACTCCACGTTTAACCCATTCTTGCAGTGAAACACCACACACAGTCTAGTGAACACACACACTAGGGGGCAGTGAGCACGCTTGGCCGGAGCGGATCGTCGACCGCGGCGATCACAAGGCTTGTTCCCTAACCTCCAGCACATGACCCCCCCCACAGTTTTGAGAGTTCTCTTTGATTACATGGTCATAGGATTCGTTCATTCAGGGACGCGGTAATTACACATTTTAACCAGAGAGGTCTCCAAATCCCCAAAACTTACATAGTAAATCTCACTCTGCAAATATTGTAGAAATACTCTTATTTTACGGTGTTGTTTGGAAATTTGTCCCAATTGAAAATTGTCCGATCAGGATTTTCTCCTCTGTAGTATGTAGATAGATACAGTCAAGGAAGCTCTCCCATTGGCTAGAACAGCAGGATCTGAACTTAAGGCTGTACATGTTAGATTAACCTGGAAGAGACAGTGGAATCAGCCACTTTTGTTGGGTGAAGCCACTTCTGGAAGTTCTAGATGACCACTGACTGTGAATATGAGCGATAGTCAATGGGGCAGTCATGGGCTGGAGGTTAGGGAACTGGCCCTGTGACTGGAAGGTCGCTGGTTCGATCCCCAGAGCCAACAGTACATGACTGAGGTGTCCTTGAGCAAGACACCTAACCCCCTAACTGCTCCCCAGGCACTACACATAGGGCTGCCCACCGGTCTGGGCGAGTGTGCTCACTAGTGGTGTTTCACTGCGCGGATGGGTTAAATGCGAAGGTGAAATTTCCCCGTTGTGGGACTAATGAGGGTCTCTTAATCTCAACAGTGCACTGTTAGAAATAGAAAGCGGCAATGTGCAGCACGAATGTGTGTTAACTTCTGTTCTCTTCAACCTTCAAAGTCTGCGTTTAGAATCTTGAACAGCTCAAAAAAAGCATCACCAACAGAAATAATGCTCGGAAAAATTAGTATCATAAAGGTGTTTGTTCCTTTTTACCCGCGTTTTGACCTATTTTTCACATTCATGGCTCGAACTGGAGGCCTAGCTGTAGTCATGGTTCACCACTGCAACACACATTCAGAAGAGCTTCATGCATTCATTCCACACACGCTCAAAGAGAGCAAGCTGTGTAGTTCTTTGAAACTGTGCTCATTGTGAAATTGTAGCAATTGATTAAAATGAAATGATTAAAAGCTACAGAGAAAATGGGGCTCCTGGCAACCACCCGCAAGACTTGCAAGACCACCAAAACTGCCCCCCATCAGATAAACAGCACTTATAGCTTTCATCTCTGAGAGGGAGGAGAGAATCTGCTTCAGATCTGAAAACATCCACAGGTGTTTCTGTCCATCCTTCCACTCAGAGTTATGGGTCTGAAAGGATGTGCAGCTGCTAAGAAGCTGTTACTCAGGAAAAAGGAGACAAACCGCAAATCAAGCCAAGAAGCTGCTGGTGCTCTCAGTGAAGCGACCGCTCCAGAGTCCAGATCTCATCTTTAAATGTGTTTAGGATTACTTGGAAATACAAGAAAATGCAACCAACTTCTAAAGCCTGGTCTCACTTCTTCTTTTTACCCCTACCGCTTGTTTCTGAGCATCACTTTGCCGCTTGGAACTGAGTTGTAAGAGGTAGTAGTTGGGATCTTTCGGGGCCCTCAAATAAAGAGCTTTACTTCATTAACGTTCTACATTCAGAAGAGCTTCATTCATTCGTTCCGCACACAGTCAGAAAGAGCGAGCTGTTTCAGGTGTAGTTCTCTGAAATTGTGCTCATTGTCTCGAGTTCAAAGGCTTAGCAGTGTGGTGTCTGTGATGTATGTTCTACCAGGTTATTAAAATTCACAGCAAGCTCCTGGCAGAGGATTTAGAAGAATACTAGTAACTCAGGGTATCTATATCACAGTATTGAAATTTTCACGATGATGCACAGCCCAGTGAGATAATGGAGCTCTGTAGTTTGATGCTCTCAGACAGGGGTATGTATATTGTATGGGAACTAGCAGAATCTCATTTGTAGTGTGGCTTTTTTACCTCAGGCGTGTCACAGCGAATTGAGAATAGCGAGTTCTGTTAGTAGTAATTAATGCTTTGGCTGTGAGAGAGTTTGCCAGGTGTGCGCACTATTATTTCTTAATTGTTATAGTGTTACTGGAACTCCAAATGCCTGCAATATGCAAATGAGCTCTCTGACAAATGAATTAGTCAATAAAGTTTTTTTATAGTGTGCAATTAACATTCTGACCAACCTCAGATGTTCCAGATGAGTTACTGTGGGTGTTTTGAACAGATGGTCCAACAAAGGTAAACAATTTTGGCCGAAATATTACTGACTAATCTTTTTTTTATTTAAAGGGTAATTTCACAGTTTTAGTGAACTTCCACGTAATTAAATTAAGACGTAAAAGGTTTTCAGAGTGGTTTGATACGAATTGCTCCATTAATGAGCTGTTACTCAGAAAAGGAGACAAACTGCAAATTAAACAAAAAAAAAGCTGTAAAGCCATGAACTGACCACCCCAGAGTCCAGATCTCAACATCATTAAGTGTGTTTAGGATTACTTGGAGTACAGGAAAATGCAACCAGTGTCCGAGGCCCAGTCTCATTTCTCCTTGTTACCCCTACCCCTTGTTTTTAAGTATCACTTTGCCCCTTGGAACTGAGTTACAGGGTAGTGGTTGAGATCTTTCCCCCTCAAATAAAGAGCGTCACTTCATTAACAGCTACTAGCGCTGCTCTGTAGGGGACCCTGCTGGTCTGCAGTGACAGCAGAGGAGGGAATTTAGGGAATCACACACTTTAAAGAGGGAGATAAGACAATTATTTATTACCCCCACACTTAATTCTTTGGTGATAGGAAGCTGAAGTCAGCTATTCGCCAGCTTCTTATTCAGATTTTCCTTTTCCACCTTAAATATAACAGCAGTTACATTCTGGTGCTTCAGGCATCAGTAATACTGTGCTATTTAAGGTGGAATGGGTAATTTAGCTAGCTGGCTACTGAGACGTTGGCATACTATTAGCGATTGTTTATGTTTGTTATGAAGAAAAAGGCCATAATACATTGAAACGCTGTTTAACTAAGATACTACGATGGTTGTTGTAATTTAACAGAGAAAATAGTCAAATTTGTGGGTTTCTTTGGTCGCTTGCGCAACCATCTTGCCAGTTTTCTTTTTTTCTCGTAACACTCAGTTTGGCATGTGCCTCTTAAAAAATCCATTTAGAGGGCCGTGTAACTTCACTGTAGCCCTCTATCTCAACAAAACTCAGGACATCCTACCCCTGGGCGTCAACACACAAAACGGAGGGCTAAATGTTAAGTGGTAGGGGCGAGGGGTGAAATTGGATGGGGCCCAAGACTGAACTTTGAAGGTGTGAAAAAAATATCCCTGCAGAATTCTTGGAAAACTGAAAGCGAGTTTCTTGAAAAGAATGGAAGCTGTAACAGAGGAAAATTGTGGACACAAAAACATGCTGAGCAAATTTGATATCACTTTAATTAAGGCTTCTGTGTCATTTTCTACTAAATATGTTTTCTGCTTTTTTCCTGATGGTGAAAAATGAATAACTTGTGCGCGATACTGGATGTAATGAGAATAAGTCTTCATTCATCCTGCAAGCTCATCCTTTCCGTTGCTAGATAATGAGCTCCGTTTGGGAAGAGCTTACTATTTTTAACTTTGTTTTTTCGAATATTGCAATATTTCCATGTATTGCAAAAGCCTGAACTGTCATGTTTGCTTTATTCCAGTACTGTTCGGCTTCAGTTCCCAGCATCTTATATTTCCCAAACTGAGCATCCTCATGCTGTTGTGATATCTGCGGAGGAAGCATAAGCATAAGGAGGTGACCTCACGCAGCACAGGCCTGCCTGCTGAGTCACGACAGTGCTCCTCCGACCTGCTTAAGTCTTTCTCTCCTCAGCACAGCCTCATCTGTCTGTCTAAGAGTATCTATCTCTCATATACACACCGTCTCTCCGTGCACTACATCAAGTTGAACACTCCTCAGGGGAGTTGCCCAAAAAACCCCTTGCACACTCTTTAAAACGCACTCGAACTGCCAAGAACGTTTCTCTCCGGCACTAAAAGGCTTTTGAAACCCTGAGCCAAAAAGTGCACGCTTTTATATCACTATTTCATCATGAAATAGGTCATACGTTTCAGCTATGAATACTGTAGCAGGCCTGTGTTATTACAACCGGCGGGCATCTGCCATTTACTCAGCTTTCTGTGCTCTGCATTAAAGGCATTCAGACCCACAATCTTGCAATGATGTTGAAAGTCAGTTCACTACTACCAGAGGCACAGCTGAATCTGTGGCTTGCTGGATTGTTTTTTTGTTCCAGATCTTAAAAGAATATGCCATCATTTCTTAGCATAATCTCCGTAACACATACCACTAAGGGTTGCAAACGAATTCATTGGTAAGCGGATCAGCACCTCCAAATCTGAGTCCTTGGTCTTAGCCCGGAAAAGGATGGCATGCCCACTCCAGGTAAGGGGAAAGGGCCTGCTCCAGGTGGAGGAGTTTAAGCATCTTGAGGTCTTGTTCACGAGTGACGGGAAGAGGGATCATGAGATCGGCCGCAGGCTGGGTCAGACAGCAGCAGTGATGCGGTCACTGTACCGGACTGTAGTGGTGAAGAGGGAGCTGAGCCATGAGGTTGCAGGCATCAAATTCTAAATGAGTGAATATTAAAAAAAAACAATAAAGTTTATCTTGTCTTTGTAGTGTATTCAATTGAATATCGGTTGAAAAGGATTTGCAAATCATCGTATTCTGTTTTTATTTATGTTTTACACAGCGTCCCAACTTCATTGGAATTGGGGTTGTACAACCAACATGTAAACTCAGCTTAAGAAGTGGACAAATTCAATTATAGACTTGATATTTTACTTACTTTTAGAGTCTTTTATGTCATTTTCTATTCTCCTGTTTTTTTCCGCAACACTGAAAAATGAATAACCCCCCCCCCCCCCCCCCCCCCCTAATGAAAGAGAGTCATTAGACTCCTAATGCTGCCTTTGCTTAGCTGAGTAAAAAGTGGTCAATTGTAAGTCGTAAGTGGACAAGCGCGTCTGCCAAATGCCATAAACTGGTTGGTATAGTGGTTAACACCTCTGTCTTCTACACTGTAGACTGGGGTTCAATCCCCACCTGGGCAAGCACCCTACACTATACCAATAGGAGTCCTTGGGCAAGACTCCTAACATTGCCTTTGCCTCCCTGTGTAAAATGGTCAAGTGGTAAGTCGCTCTGGATAAGAGCGTCAGCCAAATGCTGTAAATGACGGTTCTGTTTAGAAATGAAGTAAATAAAAGGTTGGTCCTGACTTTGGCACTGTATTGTATGACTGAACCCAGTGGATTATCTTGGGTGCCGTTTGAGTCAGTATTGTTTTTCTAAGTACAGAGAAACTGTCGTGGGTCGACACCAAGCCTAGATATTATTTATGGTTGGTCAAATAAAACCGTTTCAATAGTTTGTTGTAAGAAAATAAAAGAATCGAATGAACTGAAAAATACGAGAAGACTCTTCAGAATTCAGAAGTGCAGGTCGTTTATTTCTTCGAGCATGGAGAATGTTTTCCTACAGGGCCCACGGGCAACACTCACACATATACAGGGTTTGTACACATATTTTATACCCTCAGTAAGGGTGGGGTGATATATTTTGTTATCTCCTGATCTCACAACACCACCATTATATCCAAATTGACATCCATACATCTATCCTATGGGATCATGTGGAAACCATTATCTCCAAGCCTAGTCTGAATCATTTTTTTAAAAAAGGCGTTGTTCCAGGCGCATCCTGACACATTCTAGCATGATCACTGGTGTTTTTCCATCTCGGGCCTTGAGAAGTTCATAAGTTCACTCGCTCCCTATAAAGTGTTTATCTTCTCTCTTACGCCCTACTAAGGAAGCTTGTTTTAGGGCACTTGCTCCAGTGTGCTAGGCCATAGTGGGCTTTATTTATGTTTTATCCTGCATAATACAAAAGATTTTAACTTTGGAAATCTTGAAATAACATCAAAACTATCAGTGGTAATCCACTGTACGCTTCGCATGCAGCAGATACAGACTAGCTTAAAATAAAATGAAGTGCTCCTTTAAATCAGAGCAGTGTTCGCTTGGCCTGGAAATTGATCTGCTCATTGGAGTTTTTTGGGAGGTATCTGCCGCTCCCTCTTTGGAGAGCAGGCCGCTTATGGAGCATGCTCACAAACGGTCACACCACGTTTCACCGATCGATGTGGATGTTGCATCACTGCCTGCCGTTGATAAGAAAAACCCTGCGATATTTATTCGCCTTTTTTCGCTCTCTGGGGAAGGGCTTGGGGTTACTTTTTCTCATCATGTCTTGTGTTATTTTTTTCCCCCCAATTGATTCCCTGTTAGAGTCAAGACCGTGGCTTTAGATTATACCTCAACCTGACATTTATATGGAGAGGACTGAAGGGAAAATCAAGATGAATGTTTTCTGCGCTGTGGAATAACACGGATCTGAGAAGAGTGCAAATGTGGCACGTCGTCTTTTAACACGAATCAAAAGCGGGTACATGTGCCATGTGAAGCCGTCTAGTGTAGATGCCATGAATTATAGATGTGTGAGTGTAAAATTTGCCGAAGCCCATGGGAACTTCCAGCCTATGTCTTCCTCTATTTTTAGGCCCTGATTAACAATTGAATTCACATCAGCACATGCAGGATGCTCTGCAGGAAATTCTCCTCAGAATTCCACATGCTTCTTGGGTGTATGGCAATATGATTTCACACCAAATTTGACCCTATCTAATATTTGTTTTGAGATGGTAATTTGTGCGTTTGCTGTTTAAATGGCTGGCTTTTTCCTTCCACTTGCCTGTGGGTTTTCAAAATGTGTCGGAAAATTTCTTCTACGCATTATACAGTTTGCAAACTAACAAAGGCCGAGTTTCACAGAGGCACTGCGGCATCGTGCCCCAGTGATCTATCTGGCTGCCTTGTTTGGTTGTGTTTGCTCTGTACTGCTAGTGAGAGAGGATAATATTGAGCCAGTTTGGTTCAATGAAGGTAATTCATGTTTGAGTGTATTTTTGATATCTTCATGCAGTTCCTTAATCTGGTGTTATCAAAGACCTGAACCTTGAACAGTTGCTGCTTTGATACACTAGGTGGCGATGTGTCATTTATACCCCACAGTTGAGGCGTCATCTAGCCATTCACTCGCAACAGCACAAACCAGTGCAGTTAGTAGGAATCTGTATGTAAAATGACCGCAAACAAGTTTCACTGCCAATTTTGTTATTCATCAATGACTTGGACCAACTTTGACTTGAGGACCTATGATTTGGACTGTGACTCAGACTTGAGCGTCATGACCCGGAAAGACCCGAGACCCAAAGTGGAAGAATCGTGGAGAGCCTGTCTGCAGATGGGAGTCTTACTGGTGTCCTACTGGAGAAGCTCACCAGGCGAACTGACCATCTTCCATATGGTAGCAAAACAACAGAAACAGCTCTTCTCAGTTTGACCGATTTTAACAGCTTCTGCAGGTAAAACCAGCGCGAAACATTCACAACATTAACTGATGTTGAATTTAACTCAAATTTTGTGTCAATTAAGCACCGAAACATGACTGCTGCACCTTTTAAGGTGGAGTGGGAAATGTAAATAAGAAGGCGTTGATAAAAAGAATCTTCATACATTCACCATCATGCTTTTATTTTCTGTAAACTTTATTCAGCTTTTAGTTTCTGTTGTCATCTAAATTAAATAAAAAAAAATAATTAAAAGATAATAAAAAATATAATAACATTAGCTGAAGAATTCATACTGACTCAGGACTTGAATTGAGACTCGACTATCTTGACTTGGGACTTGACTCGAGACTTGAGTGTTAAGAATTGAGACCTAAGGCTCCCGAGTGGTGCAACCGTCTAAGCGTTGGCCGCGTCATTAGGTGATCGTGAGTTTGATCCCTGGTGATGCTGCAGTCGTCCGTAGCCGGGAGTCCAAGAAAGCACAGCTGGCCTCGCTCTCTCTGGGTGGGCAGAGTGGCCCCCCCTTCTCCCCCCATCACTCTACGCGATACTAGTCAGTGCAGGCGTCTGTTAGCTGACGTAGCAGATCTGGTGGTCGGCGCTTTCCTCCGAGCGCGTTCGGCCGTCCCGTGACGTCGCGTGAGCGGCGGTTCGTAAAGAAGCGGTGGCTGGTTTCACAGGTCTCAGAGGAAGCCTGTGCTGCCTTCAATCTCCTAGCATTGGTAGCATCGTGTGATTGGGGGAGTCCTAAGTAGCTGGTGGAACTGGAGACGACTAAATTGGGGAGAAAATCGGGTAAAAAAAAAAAAGAATTGAGACCTACTTGTTACTTGCAACTCTGTTCCCACCTCTGGCAGTCATAAGAATTAAAATAGAAATAATGATAATAATATAATGATAATGATATAATAATATAATGATAATAAAATAATGCTAAACTGAATAATTTGTGCAGTACATGCACATTATTATAAGCAAATGCTGCAAGTATTCAGTGTTTTTGTATTATACTACTGACTCTACCCACAAAAAAACCTGAAACATCTGCATGAATTGGGGCGTGCTTTAAGTAAATGATATGTAAATGTGATGCTGGCTGGCACTTGATTTCATGCACTGCAGCTGATTCTACCCTGGTGGTCAAATCTCTGCTTGTGTCCACGTTGTACAAACATTTTATGAATCATACGAAAAGGAGTTTGTATTTCATTAAAGATGGTCAAACCTGAGATCTTTTTAGGCAGAGCCAGTGAATGCTGAAGCTTCAGAGCAGGTGTTCTGCGTGATGCAGTTAACACCCTACAATCCTGAACAGGCCCAGTTGACCTTGATTTTGGACCAAGATGGACAAGTTTCAGTTACAAAAACTGCTCAAGTGGCTCGTGTTTGGGTAGGAACCTTGACTCAAGTGATATCTGCATTTAGATCTCATGTCTATGGGAATGAATCAGTAAACAAGGCCAGAATTTGTGGTTGAAAATGAATATTCATTGGGTGTGATGCTCGTGCATTAGTGCGATATGTAAGAAAAGCCGTTTTTAATTAGATTTATGTATTTCTCCTCCATCCACCAACATAAAAGGGCCTGACACAAATACTGATATCGTTCATGTCTCTGACTGCTGATTGGCTGTATTTACTCCAAATATTAGCTCTGATGGAAGTTAGAACCAGGCACTTGTGTAAGATGTATAAGATTATACACTCACCGTCCACTTTATTAGGTACACCTGTTCAATTGCTTGTTAACACAAATAGCTAATCAGCCAATCACACGGCCACAACTCAGTGCATTTAGGCATGTAGAGGTGGTCAAGACGACTTGCTGAAGTGCAGACCGAGCATCAGAACGGGGAAGAAAGGGGATTTAAGGGACTTTGAACGTGGCGTGGTTGTTGGTGCCAGACGGGCTGGTCTGAGTATTTCAGAAACTGCTGATCTGCTGGGATTTTCACGCACACAACCATCTCTAGGGTTCACAGAGAACGGTCCGAAAAAGAGGAAATATCCAGTGAGCGGTCAGTTGTGTGGACGAAAATGCCTTGTTGATGTGAGAGGTCAGAGGAGAATGGGCAGACTGGTTCCAGATGATAGAAAGGCAGCAGGAACTCAAATAACCAACCAGAATCTCTGAGGAACGTTTCCAACACCTTGTTGAAAGTGTGGCACGAAGAATTAAGGCAGTTCTGAAGGCAAAAGGGGATCCAGCCTTTTACTAGCAAGGGGTACCTAATAAAGTGGCCAGTGAGTGTGTCTGTAAGAGCTCAAAAACTAAAGACTCTAAAAGAAAGAGACGTAACTTACAAGAGCAGAATTTTATTTTAAAAATTCCCAAAATCTGTGGTGTCAACATCAGCTAACTAGCTCCTATTGACAGAATGCCATGGTAGCATTTGACTGACAGCTGTCTTCTTTGACAGTGATGTGGCTTGAGTGCGACATTTTAAGAAATGGGATGTTATTAAAGGTGTTTCAGCCATGAAAAGGGGAGAAAAAGGGAACAGTAAGCTGCTTTTATTTACTGTTGTATTTGAGCTGTTCTGTTTTAATTGGGAAAGGGGCTAATTTGCCCCTTGGTGAACAAATGTGGGCTGTTTTTGTGATGGTAATGGTTTACAGAGTAAAGTCTTACACCGGTGGAGAAGTATGGCTTATGGTACGTTGTGAAATATGACTAGCAAAAATGATCCACATCAGTTGGTGTCCTGTTGAGATTTTATGGATTTTAATTACATCTATAAAGCCCAGGGCCCACAAGCCGGTCACCCCTGGTTATCCATATTCTGTAGATTTTATAATTCACTTAAGCAATAGCACACGTGAGGTTGTGTGTTATCGTGTATAACATCACAGCTGTGATTTTATGTGATGTTACTGGTGATAACTCATGACCTCGAGTGTTTCTACTGCTTTAATACAGCAGGTAAATAAATACAGTAAGAAATGAATAAACTGGCCGTGAACGCAGGGTTTAATATGTTTTAATGTTCAGCTCCTTCCTCCTAATTAGAGTTGCTACGTCAGAGTAACGAGCTCCGCCCACTCGCTGCTCAGCCGGCAGTTCGTTCTCCAGCTCCTTACACTAAATCCCCAAACTGTCGTCACCACTGAGCAGCTTTTCTGTCTTTTATTGGGTCAGTTTTATGGCTCAGTCTGATCTGGTCCGACTCTGAAGATCAGACACGTCTGGCGAATGGTGTTGGGTTCAGTTCTGGCTGATTCCAGGTTGTTCAGCTGTTCTTCTGTCTCATCTGCCGACTGAAAAGCTGCTCAGTGGCGACGACAGTTTGGGAATTTTGTGTAGTTTCATCTTCAGAGTCGGACCAAATCGGCTGTCGGTCAAATCTGATCTTATCAGTGTCCGTTTTCTGTTTGCGGCAAATTAAGAAGTAAAAACGTTCAAATGGCTCGAGCGCCTCCTACAGCTGTCAGAGTCGTTGCTTAGCAACAGCGTCTTAGTGGAGTGATACAGTGTTTGTGATGTTATGGTGAAATAACAACACAGTTACAACGGTTCTCAGCCAATCAGCTTGCGTGGCTGGAACTAACTGTTGTATACCTGGGAATAACAACTTTGTATACAACCAGATGCTGCTAATATGCTATCATTAAAAGGCCATATTACTGTTACCGTATTTTTTGGTGTTCATTGTTGAAATGGCATCACATTTGCTGGAAAGTGTGTACTGACAACGTTTGAAACTCTTTTGAGAATTTCCTTTTCCTCAGGACTTAAGACTCAAAACTCAAGACTTGCTTTTTACTTGCAGCATAGTGACTTGTTCCCACCTCTGGTTATCTCCTTACTATCTACCATGCTTAAACCCAAAGGCCTTCTGAAGAGCTGTTGTGTTTTGTAGGTAAGGAGGTGAATAAAGAGCTGTGTGCTGATGCAGTCTTCCCACCCTCCGTGCCCTGCGTGGTTCCGTGCCCTAAAGACTGTGTCCTCAGCCCCTGGACGCCCTGGTCCACCTGCTCCCAAACCTGCTCCAGCAAAACGGCTGAGGGCAAGCAGATGAGGACGAGAGCCATCCTGGCCTACAACGCTGGGGAAGGTAACTTGGAGTATATTATCACGTATATTCAAATGGATTTTGTAGTTAGGTTGTGTTTTTCATGTATCTGCATGTACATCTACACCCCCTCCCTACCATAGAAGCCTGTCTAGCAGTTTCTGAGCCAATGTGAGTGAATTTCTGTCTTTGTCTTTGCAGTGACTTCAATGGTAGTGGCATGGATAACAGTTATGGAGGGTAACACATACAAAGATTTGATCATTTGTAGATTATTTGTAGATTTAGAGCTGATGTGACTTTCATAGAATCCTCGCCATTTGTTCAAATGGACTCTGAGACTTACACGTGTGATATTTATCTTGTCTTAAGGTCTCACAAGGGTTCCAAAGTTTCCTGAGCTCTATGGTACAGTTGTTTATTTCTTGTGTAGTGTTGATGTAGACCTGGTGTCGTTGTAGCTCGCATGTTGATGGCTTTTTGGATAATGTACGTTTAGCAGTGGAAACTTGTCACTAGAACGTGTTTGTCAGCCCCTCAGAAATCCCTAAAAACCCCGTCTGAAGCGAAGAGTGCGATATTAGCATGCCTCAAACGAGACCATGAGCATTACTCGTGTTAGATCATTTGCTTGAATGGGTTTGCTTTGAGGAACAATTTGCAGGAAAATGCCCTTGTGGGATGAATAAATCCCCCCACTCAGAAGACAAACATTACTTCTATCTTTATCGCGACTGTATGCTGTCGGCCTTTTCTGTTTAGCAGACGTCCGCCTCGCCTCGCTCGCTAGCGTTCGAGGCACGTATTAAATGCAGTCATTCATGCAGAAAACCCTTTATGCATTATGGATGCGTTTCAGAGTGGATTTGAGTAAGTCAGCAGAGGACTGAAATTTATACCGCAAACATGAAATTTAAAAAAACAAAGCAGTGCTGGAGCTCTTGGCCCTCTGGGGTCTGTCCTAAAATACCACAACATCATCGTATTGACTCCAGACCTCAGGGACTCAGCAGCTTCAGTCTTCAGCCCAGTTCTGTCCATTTTGATCCGAAAGTCTAGCCTGGCACCAAGATTTGGAGACGCTTTGCAACATCTCTTCAAGGCCGCGTGGCTAAGCCATCATAAAGCGCTGCAGCTTTCCATGCACTCTTGCCAGTGAGGGTCAGGGCAGAAGTAGACTAGAACAGGGGGTTCTTTTTAACAAGACTGACCAAACCACAGACACACAGAGGGTGAGTGGGTGGGGGTTACCAGGGTATACATGATTAGCCTTTGTCAAGGAACGTTTCGTCTCCACATGGTGAAAAAACTGGACAGTCCAGCGCTGCTTTTACAATGGTCCAGCGTGGCAATGGACATGAACACCCCTCTTCAGCTGGCAGCATCTGGGAGTTAGGAGGCCGTTCCCTGAGAAATCAGTAGAAACTTTAGAACAATCAGAAAGTCAACATAGTTCACATTATTAAACCAGTATTTTCCAAAACGCTCATAAAGTCTGTATTGGAGAGCAGAGGTCACTGATCATCAGTTCCAGTTAATCCATTAGCATCCAAACCGTCGTACTCCATCCCAGCAAAACTGTCAAGTGATTAAAATGATTAATTGGGATTAATCGCATTCTTTTCAGCAGTTAATTTGCCTTGTTTGCTCAAATTTGACCCCAAAGAGAGATTTTTTTTCACGTGAAGTTTTTTGAGTGTTTTTATCTGAACCTGAACGTAAAGCTCACGTGAACGCTGGGTGATCATGACAATGCAGATACTGATGTTTACTGAGAGGAACACTGGAGTTTCTAGTATCTTGCAAGCACTGTCCAGCGTAGTTTGCCAAATGACTGATTTTGTTAGAATCAATGGTGTTTTGTTTGTAAATGATACTACAGTATACTCAATGATCACAGTGGTACAGTAACTGGAAGTAATGATGGTTTTATGAAGTGATACTGCAAATTACCTCAAGCTGCGCTGTATACATTACATGTGTTGCATTCTATGTACCAATGCTGGCGGAGTGGCGGTGTCATAGCAACAGTGCTGCAGCAGCTGGGATTCAGGGTGGAACTAAGATGGTTTGATGGGCAAACCTACAAAGAAAAATGTGTTAATGACGTTAAAATAAATCATTCATTTTTTTTGTGTTGACCAGTTATTAACATTGACACCACTAGGTTAAATATAGGCCAAAAAGCAGGACAAATGTTTTTTTATACTTATATAAGGTATAGATATTACTTATGCAAACCCCCTGCACCTGATTGCATAAATGCATTTTATTGGATTTATTTGCATGTAGCTTTTCTCCACTAGACATGATTCATAAAGGGTTACCTTCAATGCTATCTATGGCTCTACTCAAATTTTTCAATGCAGTAACAGTATTTCAAAGCAATAACAGTGTTTGTGACACTGTATCAAATACAGTTATCTATAAAAATGGACAAACGTACCACCCAAGACCCATGTCCTGGTACTGGCCTGGCACTCTGCTTTAAGGCCAGATGACAGTGACTGGACCAATGTGAACAAGTAGGAACCCTGTGCCATTAGAATGTAAAGAAAAGCCCTGACAAGCCTGAATTAGGAGAGAACATTCTCGATTACACACACCCACCAAAGAGGGGTTTGCCTGTTTTTGTCTGGTCAGTGTACTCATTAAGACAAAGGCCTCAGCTGCCCTCAGCACAGTGGACAGAAGTAGTTGCAACAGCAGGATTGAACTAAACACCGCCGAGGCCTCGGCATGTGCAACCGAGTATGCAAACAAGGAATACTTTGGAATTAGTTTGAGGAATGATTAGGTGAAAAATCTAATTTACAGTTTTCTTATTATTATTACTACAAGCGCTAGGAACGGTCTTGCAGCCGGATATGTGGCGGAATTACATCAGTGTTGTACAGATTTGCCTGTCTATTAAACCTGCTGTTCTAATTTAGGGAAATGTCGCCCTTTTTCTTCACGGACTGCGCTTCACAGTGCAGCGTCTGTAATTCCTTTACGCCACCGTGTCGTGTCTGAAGGCTAAAGCACAGGTCCATCAGAGTCGTATTTTCTCACTGGCAGCGTGACTCGTGGGTGTACTTCCCCCTCGTTACGGAGCTGGTTTTCTACTCCCGGATGGACAGGGCTTGATTCACGGGCCCCTGTGGGCCTCTCCATCGCGCGGCGAGCGAGGAATGTCAGCAATTATTCAGGCACGCCGAGGGACCCTCAAACTCACTCCACCACCCGTCGCTGCCAGGGAGTGAGCTTGAGTGCCCTCGAGTCTTGTTGAGTGTTTCCTCTCCATCCGTTTGGAGAGAGGAGAACGGAGAAACCAGCTCTGTAACACCAACAGCAGATGTCCAGAAAATGAGCCCTCAACATGCTTCTATTCAGAGGAAGAGCTGGGTGAAAAGTGAAATCGACTCCCCGAAGTTTTGTCTTCCTTGGATCAGCCGAGACATGTTTCAAGTCTAATTAGTTGCATACTTTGTTGTTAAGTAATCTCAAACTGCCTGGCTTATGTGGTTTCTGACACCCTGTTGTCTATAAAATTGGACAAAATTACAGATTACATTCAGGAGCACTGTAGCTTGTTACTGTACATTGCTTATTGGTGAGGTTTAAGCTTCCATTACTTGCTAGCAACATTAACTTTATACCTCAAATTAAGCAAAAGTGAAAATCTTTAGCCAGACTATTGCTTTAAAGCTGCTTGCAGTGAACTAGACTAGCCCAACAGAGTCTTCTCCCTTTTTGTGACATAATGGGATGATTTAGGCAATTTTTACCCCGCTTGTATTCAAACAGCCAAGTTTTGCTTCTTTAGCTTAGAGCTGGAGCTTTCAAACACAATAGGTCACTAAGGCCCAATTCCCATTTCACTCCTCGCCCCTACCACTTTGCCCTTAGCCCTCTGTTTTCCACGTTCACGTCTAGGGTAGGGTGTCCCAGTTGTAGTTGCGATAGAGGGGTGGGGCGAAGTGTTAGGGCTACATGACCATCCAAACAGAGGTTTTCCAGAGGCTTGAAAAGGACTGTTATGAGAAAAAAACAGAAAAAACGGCAAGCTGGCTGTGCAAGCGACCAAAGAAACCCACAAATGTGAGAATTTTCTCCTTTAAAAATGACAGTCACCACTGTGTTCTCTTAGTTTAATGTCGTTTCAGTGTATTTTGGTCGTTTTTCTTCATAAGCTAGCCGGCTAACTTTCCCATTCCACCTTAAATTGTCCAGCAGTTCTGATGCCTGAAGCGCCTGAATATACCTGCCGCACCATTTAAAGTGGAGGGGGGGGCTTGCGATAATAAAAAATTGCCCTCCTCTTTGAAGCCCTAAATGTAACTAAAGCCCAGCAGTGAGGAGCTGAACTTTCCCCTCCTCTGCTGTCCCTGCAGACGGGCAGGGTCGCCTACAGAGCGGCGCTAGTAGCTGTTAATGAAGTGATGCTCTTTTATTTATTGATTTCAACCACTACCCACTCGAAAACAAGGGGTAGGGGTAAAAAAACGAAATGGAATTGGGCCTAAGTGGTCACCCAGATCTTTTCTGTAAATACAATATTAAAACTTATTCAACTGTCAAACCCTATCCAGGTCTTCATTAACCTTAATAGATCTTAATGCAGACCTAGATGTGGTTTGTGCAGGTTGAGAGAAGTTTTGAGGATGTACTTACATGAAAAGACTTGAAAGATTTGGTGTTCTTGGGACTGACCAGTTTCTTAGTGTTTTTACAAAGTGGGTAATGTTATTGAAATCAAAGTCATCATATCATGGAAAAACCTTTGTTTTTTCTTTTTTTAATAACAGCAGTGGTGGACAGTAACTGAGTAACTGAGTAAATGTAATCTTCTGAGTTTCTGTACTTTAGTATTTTTGGTGTATCTGTACTGAAGTTTCTCCGTTCTGGGCGACTTTTTCCTTTCACTCCACTACATTTCAGAGTCTAATATCCGACTTTTTCCTCCTACATTTTGAGAAATCTGTGGTTCCTTTTGGTTTCTGTGTGTATAAAAACGTAACATGTCAAAACGAAAGAAGCGCAAAGCCAGAGCACCAATCAGGGCCCAGCGGTCACTTTGTTTAGAGCTGGTTTTGACCTGTTGGTCATACCGACCCAGTGCAGCACGCGGTTCAACGTCAGCGCAGCAGCGTAAAACTTTGGGAGAGTCTGTTCAACATAAATGATGAACTAACCTAACTTTGTGTAAATAGAGCTCAATATAGAAATATGTCCACATATGCAGTCGAGACTGACGCGGCTTTTTTCTGAATTTCTACAAACACCATTTCATTTTATAGTAAATGAGTTTGGGCTGGTTTATGTTTATGAACAGACGCCTACAGATCAACATAGTAAAGGAGCTCATCTGTGATCCTGAGTTTAAAGCCAGTTTTTATTCAACTTAAACTTGGAACTAAGTTGTAAATAAATCTGAAACTGAAACTTTGCTTGTGTGTAAAAAGTGATTTCAGAGCCACTCGGTTCTCCCTGATGGAAACTGTTTACCTTCAGGGTTTTGTGCTTCTGATCATTTTAATAGACGTCAGCGTCACTAATTAATGACGTTCTATTAAAAGACTGGTTTACCAAGAGAGACGCTGGAGGACTTTCACCTGAAATGAGTTCATGAAGCCAGTCTGGTTATAAAAATGATAGCAGGACATCAGAGCCAGAATTCCTCTTTTAGTACTTTTACTTTATACTTAAGTACATTTGAAGGGAAATACTTTAGTACTTTTACTCCAGTGGAGGTCTAAAGGGAGGAACTTCTATTTTTACTGGAGGAATATTTTACCCTGGGTGTCTCGACTTTAACTCAGGTTTGTGTACTTTGTCCACCGCTGATTAACTTTACACTCTCCAGTCTGTTCAGTCAGTGAATGAAATTAAGCTGATCACCCTTTCAGGGCAGAGTAGTGTGGTCTACCTGAACTTGTTGAAGTGATTGTTGTTACTGCGTGCAGTGTGTATTATTGTGAGTTATTGCAGCAGGAAATATGGGGGAAAGTTATTAAATGTGTGCAGAATATGGGCCCTTTAGGCTTTAGACTGTAGGAGAAATAGTGCTAAAGCCTTTTTAAACGAGATGTCTAATTGTAACACACTGTGTCTGTGCGCTTGCAGGAGGCACCATTTGTCCAAACACAAGTGCACTGCAGGAAATGAGGAACTGTAACGAACACGCCTGCATCGTGTACCACTGGCAGACCGGTCCGTGGGGGCCGTGTACGGAGGACACTTCGGTCACCACACTCAACTCCACCACCACTGGCTCCAAAATCACTCCCTCTGGACCAGACAAGCCGTCCTGCGCCATGGGCATGCAGACCCGCAAGGTCATCTGCGTCAAAGTCAACGTGGGTCAGGTCCCGCCAAAAAAGTAAGACCTCACGTTTGATGCAGTATTCACAAATGCTAAGGTTGCTAACTGTTTCTTTAAAGAGTGGATAGCCATTAATTAGTATCATGTTAATTGGGCATGAATAGCTTCCTTTCGTTGTTAACCACGTCCGCGTGTTTGGTGAACTCCTTTACGGCTTGAAGATTTTTTTCAACATTTTTTTTTTTATGTGATTTATAAATAAGGACATAAATGACCAAAAATAGTTCAGACCTTTTAAACCAACACATAAAAAATGGGCAGCCAAGCATTCACAGTCAAAATACGAGCCAAACATTATCCACTCCCTTCTTCAGTTTCAGGTACAGTCTTATGTTAAATGTAACAAATAAATAGAAATTGTGCATGTAAACATTGAAGTGCGAACCCTGTAGAGTGCGTGTTAACTCATTTTAAATTATGTTCACTTCAAATCAACAAAACATGTAATTTGACTGAGGATGTTCAAACTTTTGCATACAACTGCGCATCCAAACATGTGCAATGATTTTATAGGAAATTTATAGGAAATTGTTAAAAACATTCCAAATTTTCTATAAACAAATTCCATAACACTTTATTTGAGGGATGCAACTTAAAACACATTTAGAAACGTTGAATGACATATATATATATATATATATATATAAAGCATATAAGCATATATAAGCATATAAAGCAAACTTGAGTTTGTATAAACAGCTTTAATCGCAACCATAAATCGCAAGGTGACCTACAATGTTTTGTGAAGTAAATGACATTTTATGTGTATTTAAGGGGCCTTAAACTAAAATGACATTTGTTCCATTTGTCCAGCCAAGCCAGCCAATACTGCCAGTGAGTAAGAACATAGAAATATTAAATAAGAGTGGCCCAAGAACTTAACCCTGTGGAACACCATAGGTGGTAGTTATTAGCTCTGACTGCATCCCTGTATAACTGACAAGACTGTGCAGGCACTCCACAAACTCATTTTGCAAAAACTTTTTTGCAAACTTTTTTGAATTGATTTAAATTGAAAACAGTTTTTGTATTTTTATGCTTATCCATAATTGGATGCTTGCAAAATGTACTAAAAGGTTTGGACAGGCAATAATTTCTACTGTGTTACATCATCATTCCTTTTAACTACATTCAAGAATCGTTTGGAAACTGAGGACACCAATTGTTAATGGTGAAAGTGGAGTTTTTGTAGCAGGCCAGTCTAAGCAGTCTTTAGCAAGTGGCTTGGCTCTGTCTTGATAAAGCAAACAGGGACATCCCTGAAAAAGATGTCTAGCAGCAAAGAAATCATTTGTTAATGTGCCTTCAAATATGTGCGGTTTACCCATGCAAATCGCATCAACACACCCTCGTACCATGAGGCTGGCTTTTGAACTTTCATTAGTCACAACCGGGATGGTCCGTTTCCTCATTGGTCCAGAGAACGCAACATTCATTATTTCCAAAACCAGTTTGAAAGGTGGATTAATTAGACCACAGGACATGTTTTCTCTTTGCATCAGTCTATCTCAGATGAGCTTCAGCCCAGAGAAGTTGGCGGTGTTTCTTGGCTTCAGCTTTGCATTGCGCAGTCTTAACCTGCATGTGTAGATGCAGAGACAGCCTGTTTACTGACATCGTTTTTCTAAAATATTCATGCGGTCACAAGCAGTCAGTATTGCTTTTCAGCCTTGCCCTTTACGGACAGAGATCATCTCCTCTGAATCCTTTAGTAATGTTATGGACTGTAGGTGGAGAAATCCTTAAATTATAACGCAGTTGCGTTTTGAGAAACTCCTGGACTATTCACCCCCAGTGGCAACTGAATGCTCCTTCTATACCCTATCATGATAACATCACCTGTTACCTTTTCATGTACTTACCTGTTGAAACAGGTGTTTTTTTCATACAAACGCTCCTGTCAAAACATTTTTGGAAAGTGTTGCAGGCATAGAATTTCAAATTTAGTTTCTATTTATTTATTCAACAATCAGTGGGGATGATGAGGTAAAAGATTAAATCTCTTCCTTGTGTTGTTTTCAAGTAAATACCTGTAAATAAAAAGTTTGCAAATCACTCTTTCTGTATTTATTTGACTCTTTCCTACTAGTTCCAACTTTTTAGGAGCTGGTTTTGTAGGAGAGATCGCAGGCGATGATGATCATATATACATTGAGCATGTATATTATTAAGATTTAGCATACTGCCTACATTTTTGCCACTTAGTGATCTTTTGATAACTTTTACTGGTTACTTTATTAGTAGGGCAAAGAACCCATGAAAATACTCAACCCCATTCTCGAGTCCCGGAGATGCTGAAGAGTCTCAGAGTGGCCTAATGAGAAATATGCAGTAGGGTTTTTTTCTTTACTTCTCCACATTACAGCGTGAGCGTATGTGTGTCTCTCTCTGTGAGTGGCAGGCACAGATTGCTTCAGGGAGAAGGCATCCTGCGCTCAAATGTGTCTGCGCTCAAAGCCTATCTCTCCACTCCAGGCAAAACTAGGCTAGGGAAAACTGAATAAACATGGAGCCACAAACAGCTAATTAGTCCAGTCATTTTCAAACTGCTTAATTTTCCATTGATGATAATGGCAGTAATTAAGTGGGCTTGATTTTTTTAATGCAATTTAATCGCTACAAGATGAGCAAAATCTCCATGCGCGACACAAACAGAGCACCTAAGACACAAACCAGCGTAGTTAGGAATTAACATGCGTTGTGGATTTCCTCTTAGACTAAAGGATTTGGTGAAAAGTCTAATTTTCTCCTTACAGATATCAGACACTCTGACCTAAGCTTGCTTTAGTTCTGCACTGGAACTACGAGGCTAAAGGAGCTAGCAGGGATGCAAAGTGCACGCCTAAATAAGTAAACTTGCCTTGTCAAGTTGTTCAGTAATCTCAAATAGTCTGGCGAATGGTTTCGGATACTGTATTAGTGAAAGTACAGTACTGTGAGAAAGTCTTAGGCACCCAAGACTCATTTTCAAAATCTAGTGTTAATATTTGAATAAACAAAATGTATAGAATATTAATTAATAATGATTTTATATATATATAAGTGATTTTTCTGGACGTTGGTGTGTTTGTTTACCCATCTCCAAGCCTCTCCTCCTCGAGGAAGCCCAGTATTATATGTAGTTAAAAAGCAGCTCCTGGTTTGACCAATCAGTGCTCAGTAAATTGTGCTCATGATGTAATTGATGATATTAACGAGTCTCTGTGGCGGCTGTGAAGGTGTCCAGGAAAAATATGGACCCGAGAGATTCTGGTTACTTTTTATTGTTTTTCTGTTTATTTGAATTATGAATACGACTTTATTCTGATGTATATTGTGATAAAACTCCCTGCTGAGGTCAACTGGTTAAACATTTAAACATTAGACGCCTAAAACTTTCTCACAGTGCTGCACATTGCATAGCTAAAAACAGCTGTTGCATAACAGCCATTGTGAAGCCTGAATTCTGTCCATACCAGTACGTCATACAGTAAGAGAACCCACATAAACAAGCCAGTTGGACATTACTTAAATAAGAATTCCACAATTTTAAAAATTTTCTGCATAATTAGATGATTAGGATGTTAACATGGTCATTCAGAGTGGTTTAATGCGAAATGCTCAGTCAAAATTATTCCCAGTGGTGGTGATAGGAACCAGACGTCTGAAGAGATGAATCCCTCTAAAAGCTCCCTCACCGAAACGTGAAGTGATCACGAATCGCTGCCTGATGACTGAGACATTGTTTGATGGTAGTTTTGAGATGAGGTTTTTTTTTAAGCCGTTTATGATGGAGGGTACGGTGCTGTGCCAAGTTTAGATTCCAGGCTTTCATTTATTTTATTTTTAGTCAGAAAGGCCACTAAGTGCAAAGTAATCATTGTTTAGTGCCAGCAAAGCAGAAAACATAAGCCCAGCAACTCCACGTATTGCCTTTATCCCTGCTGTTCTTTTTTCCGGAGACCCGCTTTCGGTTTTCCAAAGAAATCTGCAGGGGTATTTTTTTCTCAGCTCCAAAGTTTAGTCTTAGAAGTTGGTTGCATTTTCTGTTTCTCGCAGTGCAAGAGATCCAAGCACCGTCAGTGATGTTGAGATCTGGACTCTGGGGTGGTCAGTCCATTGTTCTGAGAACATCCGCATCTTCTTTTCTTCATCTCCTTTTCTCAGTGAGGTTCTTCTTGATCAGCTACACGTCCTTTCAGACCCACCGCGCTGAGTGGTCTTCTCACAGTGGAAGGATGGACAGAGTCAGCTGTGGATGTTTTCAGATCTGAAGCAGCTTGAAGATGGAAGTGCTGTTTATCTGACGGGGACAGTTTTGGTGGGCTCCCAGCTTTTGCAGGTGGTTGCTAGGAGTCCCATTTTCTTTGTGGCTTTTAATCTTTTTTTTTTCCTTTGGAAACTCCTGTTTTATTTTCATTTGACTTCCTATTCCATGTACAAGTGAATGACCTTAGATCTAAACTCCTCATGAATGTCTCGTGAAAAGTAGAGCTTAAATTAAATAAATCAAGGGCGATCTTTGACTTTTGCCGTTCTGTGCATGCAGGACTTTTTAAAACAGCCACATTGAACTTCTTTTTTTTAGGTTTACCACTATTTTAACATTCTCATCATACATATACAAACTAAGAAGGCAGGTTTAGGTTCGCTGGTTAATTTGGATGGTACATACGGCTAGCGATGGTGGCTGGTAGACCCTGTGACACCTGGTTCCTGAAAGAAATCAGAAGTTTCTCTTTAAGAAACCAGTTCACATCAAACCCGTCTGAATGACTTTGTTTTTATGCAGAACTGGTGAAAAATTCAGTGCATACAGGCTTTTTAGCTACATTAGCTCCTTAAGTGAAGCTACCTTAAGATACCAAGTGTAGCTTGAATGATTAATTTGTTTTTTTTTGCGGAACAATTTTTTTAACATTAATGTCGGAGCTTTCTGGAACTTTCCATGCACTAGCCTCGCGCTGTCGGCCGTACAGCTGAGCGCTGGCTCACGTTGAGCAAGGCCTCAGTGCGACTCCGGGCCGCTGGCCACGCGCTGTCACTCACGCTGTCAGTCTGTGGCAGAAATCACAAAGCAGACAGGCTGCGTCAAAACCTCCAGGCCCGGGCCTTTGATGTTCCACACAGAAAGTGACGACCGGAGTTAGAATCCCACTCTCGCTTCACGCCGTGCCACTCTTGACAGCGTGTCCTTAAAGCTGCCGATTTTGCCACGTAACCTCCATCCAACCGAAAAGTTCCCGCTTACAAGATCGAACCAAGAAGAGTGATTAACGCAGCGCCAGTGGTTCAAGTGGTTTTTCCAAGCCGTGCTAATGATCTGTTTTGGCAAAGGCTGCGAGTTAAATGAGATGCTTCTCCTCATATCACCAATTATGACATTTACCTCCTAATAGAAAAATAATGACAGCTTGGAGGAGACAAGTAAACGATATTTCCGGCTTTCCTGATGGTTACACATGGGAACTGCTTTTAATGTCGCCAGCGGAATAATTCCGAAGCTTGGAGAGGGATTAGAATTCCATTTCAGTTGGATAATTTCTCCTTGGACCGTGCATAATATTCAGCATTCACATCAGTCGCACGGAAAGCATATGATTGCTTCAAGCCATTAGTGTCTGAAACATATAGTGTGTTTCGGATTCCAGCAGACATTAAGCACTCTTCATATTGGAAATGAATGCTGTTAATGGTAATTAAAACTCATTGCCCTGCTTTACATTGGCTGATTGCTAACTTGAATCCGGAACAGTTTAGTCAAGTCCCCACTTGAAAGTGGTGCGCTGTCCTCTACAGTGCATTAGTGGCTGATATAACAGTTGCACCTGTGTCCTCTGATGCCATGGACCCACCAACGGTCTGCTTTATCCATATACCAGTGATTACAACAGCAAAGAAGACTACTGCATGTATGTGATGGGTTTATTCCAAAACGCCACCATTAATAAACATACATAATGAATGATTCAACCTGCTTATTATTGCTGTGCGGTAATGATTTTGTGGTAGGGCTCTGGGAAACAAGTGAGACAGGTATCAGACAATTTACAAACTTACGTTCACGGCATTTGGCTGACGCTCTTATCCAGAGCGACTTACAGTTTGATCATTTTTACACAGGTAGACCAAGGCGGTGTTAGGAGTCTTGCCCAAGGACTCTTATTGGTGTAGTGTAGGGTGTTTGCCCAAGTGGGGGATTGAACCCCAGTCTACTGCGTAGAAGGCAGAGGTGTTACCCACTACACTAACCAACCACACTCAACTAACCAACCAACACTCAAACTAGTCTCACAGGGTCCGAAATCCTCTGTCTGAAAGATTGCAAAGCCATGCAAGTGGACACGGCTAAAAAGACACCCCAAATAAGTGCATATACTGTAAAAAAAAACATTTAGTGTAAAAGTGGCGCAGTCACTTACTGTATCATATTAACCATAAATAACTAAAATAGCAGTGTAGCAAGATTAATGAAATGTCGCTGTGTTCTGCTGTACATTTAAGACTGAAATACAGTAATCTCCTGTATTTACAAATAACAACTGTAAAAGTGATGCAACTCAGTAGACAGTAATGTGCTGTAAATTTACTGATAAAAAACTGACTTAGAATTTTACCAGACCTAAAAATATGTTCATTTCAATAAGATCAACATCTATGAACATACTAACTCACCACGTTTTGGACAGTATATGTACACAATATAGAAACATTCAATGCTTTAAAGTGCAAACATACATTTTGCAGACATTCACTTATTACTTACTTACGTGACTTTATAACCCATATCTGGGAAAAGCAATAGACAAGAGTGCTCTAGCACTTTAGAAGTCTTTAAAACACTGAAGCTGTTAATGTTTTATGTTAATGCTGTGCAGGATTTTTTGTTATTATAGAAAACCGAATTTCACAGTAAGATGATAAATACAGTATTTTCCTATAAATAATGTTAAATATGGTGAAGTCCTGGCAACAGTTAACAGTATACATGTGTGTTTGTGTAAAAGAAGCTATAAGACGTTTGTGTGTGTGTGTGTGTGTGTGTGTGTGTGTGTGTGTGTGTGTGTGTGTGTGTGTGTGAGTGTGTGTGTGTGTTATTGATTACTCCAGACATTAAAAGAGCCCCCGACTAAAGGAATGTGGGGGTGGGCTTTAGTGGGGGCTTAGCCTTGTAAGCGACTGATTTTACTGCAGTCCAGCATCAAAAGTTGAACAGCTTGTCCCAGTTGTGTTTTCCTGTTACAAGGTCACACCTGGTCCCATGAGACTGTTGACAGCTGCCTTTTCCATTATAATACTCTATATGTAATATTCAAATTAGACATTTGTAAAATTGTCAGTCTGTGTTTCTCTCAGAAAACTGACCATTTTGTGTGATCAGCTCTCATGAGGATTGGCTGATTTCATTACGTATTAGCCAATGCAAGTAAAGCCTGCAAGGTATTACATGCCTTAGCTTAGTTTGCTCTAAACTGTGGCAGCATATTTCAGATTTTTTTTTATTTGCAATGTATTTATGTATTTGCAATTGCATTTTTGTGGCTTGAAATATTTAATATGGAAAAATGAAGTGTTTTGGTACACTATATTTCCAAAAGTTTTCACTCAGCCATCCAAATCATTGAATTCAGGTGTTCCAGTCACTTCCATGGCCACAGGTGTATAAAGCCGAGCCCCTAGGCCTGCAGACTGCTTCTACAGACATTAGTGAAAGAATGGGTCGCTCTCAGGAGCTCAGTGAATTCCAGCGTGGTGCCGTGATCGGACACCACCTGTGAAGTCCAGTCGTGAAATTTCCTCACTGCTAAATATTCCACAGTCCACTGTCAGTGGGATTATAACAAAGTGGAAGCGATTGGGAACGACAGCAGCTCAGCCACGAAGTGGTCGGCCACGTAAAATGACAGAGCGGGGTCAGCGGATGCTGAGGGTCATAGTGCGCAGAGGTCACCGACTTTCTGCAGAGTCCATCACTACAGACCTCCAAACTTCATGTGGCCTTCAGATCAGCTCAAGATCAGCATAGAAAGCTTCATGGAATGGGTTTCCATGGCTGAAAAAAGCGCTGCCACTGGAGACAGTGGAGACGTGTTCTCTGGAGTGTCCAATCACGCTTCGCTGTCTGGGAATCCGATAGACGAGTCTGGGTTTGGCGGTTGCCAAGAGACGGTACTTGTCTGACTGCATTGTGCCGAGTGTGAAGAATTAGAGCGGAGACTGTGAGCCAGGCCTTCTCGTCCAACATCAGTGTCTGACCTCACAAATGCGCTTCTGGAAGAACGGTCAAAAATTCCCATAAACACACTCCTAACCCTTGTGGAAAGCCTTCCCAGAAGAGCTGAAGCTGTAAAGGGTGGGTCAACATCATATTAAACCCTATGGATTAAGAATGGGATGTCAAGTTCATATGAGTGTGAAGGCAGATGAGCGAATACTTTTTAATTGTCTTATTGGTTCCTCGCTGTTCAGCTTTGTCACAATTAAAATGTATTTGTTACCATGTTTGCAGTTACATTTCGCTCAGTCGTACACTGGGCTGGATGTCAAAAGGGGTTTTTAGTGCAGGGCATGTTGTAAGTTGAAGTTACAAAAAAGTCTAGATCAGTACTGGATCTCTAGCAACCGCTGCTCCAACCAGGCCGAGGAGAATTATGTCCAAAGCAATTTCCTCTTGTTTTGTGTGGAAGTGATTCTTGACTAACTAGGAGAGTTTGTGGCAGCACAGGCACCAATGTTAGTGACACTGTGAGCTGAGGACTGTTGGAGAAACACTGCGTTGCATATTTCAGTGCTTGCTTTAACAAACCCCTTATAGATGGGGGCTGTTAACAATCTGGGTGGTCCAGTTTCCAAAATCATCTCGTTGGGAAACACTGCATTAACCCATAGTGGCCTTTACCTCTTTAATAAGAATATCTATCATTGACTGTCCAGTTCCCGACAGTCCTGCAATCCTCTGCCCAAAGCTGGTCACAGTGGTGTTCGTGCAGCTACAAGCTCTCCTGGTCAGTCGAGAATCACTTCCACACAAAAGAGCAGTAAATTACTTTGGACATGATTCTCCTCGGCCTGGTTGACAAGTATTGAAATATGTCAAGTATTGAAAAATGTCTCGAGCAGTGGTTGATAAAGCTCTAGTACCACCAAAGTTGAGACTTTTTCTTCAGGCCCCACGCCAGAAAGTCCCTTCCAACATCCCACCCATAGCATCTGTTTGACAGCAAAAATGAGTTTGCACACAAAAGATTATTTCCTCGTTTCAACTTGTCAGTCACACCATTAAGACACTGCAATTGAAATGTCAAAAGCACTTCACAGCACACAGAAGTGCAAGTGCACGTACACGTTTTGAAATGAAATCTTAATTAATGCACGCTCATATTGGAAATGCAACTGTAAATACACAGTTTAATTAACATTTTCAAATTTGCACTTAAATTTGAAAAAATCTGGAAAATGCTGCCCTACAAAACCGCTGAAGGGTTGATCATGTAGTGCTATGAATTTCATGACCTGTTTATTATTTAATTCTCATTGCCTTTCCACTGATGGGTTTTGTACGTGTCTTTTTGTTAGCGTTGCGTGAAAACTTGCTTTGACTGGAAGTATAAGGGTGGTTGGTTAGTGTAGTGGGTAACACCTCTACCTTCTACACTGTAGACTGCTTCAGTCACCATTTACATTTATGGCATTTGGCTGACACTCTTGTCCAGAGCGACTTACGATTTGATCATTTTACACAGGTTGGCGAAGGTGGTGTTAGGAGTCTTGCCCAAGGACTCTTATTGGTATAGTGTAGGGTGTTTACCCAGGTGGGGATTGAACCCCAGTCTACAGTGTAGAAGGCAGAGGTGTTACCCACTACACTAACCAACCATCCCGCACCAGGGCAAGTGCCCTACACTATACCAATAAGAGTCCTTGGGCAAGACTCCTAACACTACCTTCACCTACCGGTCGCTCTGGATCAGAGCGTCAGCCAAATGTTGTTAATGTACAATATAAGTATTTGATCAGGTCTGTAGTTAGTCAGTTTGCAGATGCCCATGGATTGGACTAATGTACAGTATGAAACACTGGGATCTATAAACATGAATGTAAGGGCTCCCAAGTGGCATAGCTATGTACACATTGGTCCTGTCTTCTGGGGATGGTGAGTTTGATCCCTGCGTTTAGCCATGTAGAGTATAACTGGCCTGACTCTCTGTGGGTGGGTAGAATTCCCTTCCCTCTCTCCAGTCTCTCAGCACAGTGCTAGACAATATGGGTGTTCATTCTCCTCCAAGCGTGTTGAGCTGACTTTGTGTTAGGGACAGAAAATACCCTCAAAACCAGATCATAGCAGGTCTTACTTAACAACTCGACATGGTTTAACCTCTTAAACTCCTCGGGACCGCCGTTGGTTCTAAACCGCACTGATCTACCAATCAGAGTTAGCAGTATGTACGATGTCAGCTACTCGCATTCCTCTCCCTCACATAAAGTAACTGATCTCCCACTGCGCCGAGTCCCGCCGAGTACCCTACTCCAGCAAGTAGGGTAATCAGTTTAACATTCCAGGAGAAACAAGTTGTTTAGTTGGTGCAGTTCCCCTTGCCTCAGACACTAGTCAATAGGTGGGCAGTACAGTCTCCATCATTCCTATGCTATATAACCCCTAATTGCTTTGACAATCTGGGAAAATTGATTGCTGAATAATTTGAAAAGTCTTGTTGGCCGAGCCCCTCTAATGTTAAAACAATAGGCCGAATACTATTTTTTTACCCCCTTGTTTTGGAGGGTCACCTTGTGCCTTGGAACTCAGTTATAAGTAGTGGAAGCTTAGTGGAAAAAATGGGAGCCTCAAATAAAAGAGCATCACTTCATTAACAGCTACTAGCGCTGCTCTGTAGGCGACCCTGCCCGTCTAGAATAAGATTAAGTCACACTTTTTAATCCCACAACAGGGACATTTCATCTCTTTTGACCCGTCTGTGCAGTGAAACACCATATACACACTAGTGAACACGCACACTATAGGGGGCAGTGAGCACACTTGCCCAGAGCGGTGGGCAGCCCTATCCACAGCACACTGGGAGCAGTTGGGGGTTGGGGGTCTTGCTCAAGGGCACCTCAGTCACAGACTGTCGGTTCAAGGGATCAAACCGGCGACCTTCCGGTCACAGGGCTGGTTCCCTGACCTCCAGCCTATGATTGCAGTGATAGCAGACGAGGGTAAAGTTCAGCAACCTCACTGGTGGTCTATAGTTACTGTACATTTAGGGCATCAGATGCTTTCAAAGAGAAAATTATTTACTGTCCACAATTCAGTGGTATGAGGCTGAAGTTGGCTATTCTCCAGCTTCTTGTTTGAATTTTCTCGTTTCTCCTCAAATGGAGTAGCAGTTCTGACTCCTGAAGTGCCAGAATGTAACTGCTGCATCAATTAAGGTGGAACGGGAAAGTTAACTAGCTACGCATTAGCATACTATTAATGATTTTTATGCTTATTATGAAGAAAAGGGCCATTAGAAATTGAAATGACACTAAATGAAGATAATAGTTTTTGCCATTTTTAGTGAAGAAAATGTTCACATTTGTGGGTTTCTTTGGTCGCGTATGCGGCCGTCTTGCTGATTTTCCTTTTTTTCTCATAACGCTGTGTTTAGAGGTAGTGTTAACACTTTGCCCTACCCCTCTATCTCAACAAAAATCAGGACTGGACATGAACGTGCAAAACGGACAGCTAAGGGCTGAGCGGTAGGGGCAGGAGTGAAGTAGAACTGGGCCTTAGAATCAGCTTTGATTTGAAATTACTTCGGTTGACACCTTTTGAGGCAAAATGTGGGATGATTTAGACAGTTTGCACAGTGAAAACTTGGTAGCTTCAAGTTTCCATTGCTTTTTGTCTAGATTAACATCCTCCAGTACAGAATTGAGAAGCAAACTTCAAGCACCAAACATGTCTTTGCTGATCTCCCTCATTTGAGGTGGGGGTAGACCATATCAAGCATTACCAACCCTAATGAGTAGGCCTAACATACTGGGCCAGTGACCACAGAATGAGTCATTTGCCTTCTGCCCAGCGCTTGCACTGATTCTACATGATGCTCTGTACAGCGGCACTTCACAGGATTTGCCTCTGCCAGACACAGATTTACTCCATCTATCGGTATTAAAAATAAATTGCTCTTGCATGGCTGTAGCCTTATTACATTGTCTTCGGTCCCCCCACAAGCATGACGCTAAGGAAGGGTCCGGCAATCTGAGCGGCACTGTGTTAAACGCTGACCCCGATGAGCCGCTGAGCTCATCTCCAATTGGATGAAGGCATGAAACAGCCACAGCAGACAAAGCCTGGGAGGATACGGCCAAAGATCAGATTACCGGCTGGCCTAGAGCTGAGGCTGTTTTTGTTTTTTTGTTTTTTTTTGGCTCATCTTTATCCGGTCAGGATCGGCAGCGCCAGAGCGGTGCTTAACATACAGTCATGGATTAAAGCTGACCCCACGTTCATAAACCGCAACAGCCATAACGCTGATAAAAGCGGATTATTGCTCAGCGATAGAATCAATAGAACGTAACGCTGAGGGAAGCGGTTTGTTTTAAAGCCTTTATCTGCCTCGGGCTGGGAGAGTACATACCCTTAAGTCATGAGACAGCAGGGAATCAAGAGAATTTTATGAGGAAAGATAGTTGTAAGCCACTGGAACTGCTGTTGTCCTTTTGATTTCATTTCCCTCAGGGACTATATAAAAGGGTTACGGCGAGAGAGAATCATTATCATTACATCTAGTGTGGAAAGCCTTGAGGCATTGCACTAGAACTTTAATGCTGCAACCATTTTGGACACCATCATAGCGTTGGTGGTTGGAGTTTTTCTTTATTTTTCCTGTTTTTCGCATTTGACATAATACTGAAATCAAAACATATAACCCATATGGGATTATGCAGTGAGTAAACGAGTAAACAGGTCCTCTATATCGCATGTGGATGTAATGGTGCACATATTATCAGGTTCCATTGGATTTCAATTTGGTTTCTGTTAATATAATAAGCCAGGCGGAAATCCCTTGAATGTACGTATGTGTTTGTTTGTCTTTACCCAGTTCCCCCCAGTTTAGTCGCAGCATCTCCTACGTCAAACTCTCTGTCTCCTGATTCTTAGACAGTTGTACTACTCAGGAGCGAAAACCATAGACTTTATAAACGACTTCAGAATAAAAGGCCTGTCTTTTGAGTGTGTGCATAACATAAGGTCCGCCCATTACTTTGACAGGATGCATCTATTTGTCTAGACTGCTGGTCACCATAGCAACACAGAGAACAATCTCGCCTAGTTGGTAGATGACAAAAAGACAAAGAAATAGATTTAAGGCGAACATCGCGACTTTGGAGACGAATAAACTTACTTGCATTTATAGTCACGCCAGCTGGTTCCCTGATGCGTTTAATCTGCAACGAGAAACGTTCAAACACTAATAAGTCATGAGTCAGATTCTCATTCGATTTTCCCCGTTGCACGTTAAGTGGTGCAGCAGTTACATTCTGGCGCCTCAGGCACCATTTAAAATTTGAATAAGAAGCTGGTGAATGAGAAGCGACTTCAGCCTCGTGAAAAATCTAACATTGAGAGACGTTTTCCAATAAAGTGTTGCGCTTTTTGGAAAAGTTTCCTGCTGGAGATGTGAGAAAATTCGCTACAGCTAAAGTAAAGCTTAAAGCAGAGCAAAGTAAGCCTGTGTTTTCGTTTATATTATATTTTTTAGCCTGTACTAGAACACCAGCACATACTGAGACATGTTTACAGCGTAAAGCTCCCAAAGTGGTTTGATTTTTGCTGAAAGGACAAAATGGCTTTCCTTAACATTTGTATTGCGACCCCTTACCTAATGGTATTGACTGTGGTTTCCGCAAAAGATGTGAAAAGAGACGCTCAGAAGAGACGAGGGGCACATGACCGCTAGTTTTGCTTTCTCATATTTTGCTCTTGGGTGGCACGGTGGCGTGGTGGGTAGCGCTGTCGCCTCACAGCAAGGAGGGCCTGGGTTCAATTCCCCGGCCGGGCAACCAGCGTCCTCTCTGTGTGGAGTTAGCATGTTCTCCCTGTGTCTGCGTGGGTTTCCTCCCACATTCCAAAGACGTGCAGTCAGGCCAGTTGGACGTGCTAAATTGCCCCTAGGTGTGAGTGACTGTCTGTCTGTCTGCCCTGCGATGGACTGACAACCTGTCCAGGGTGTATCCTGCCTTCTGCCCAAAGACTGCTGGGATAGGCTCCAGCACCCCCCCGCGACCCTGATGGAGAAGCGGCTTAGAAGATGGATGGATGGATGGATGGATGGATATTTTGCACTTGTTCATTTTTTCATTTTTATTTTTTTTTTATCATAACTATTATTATTTGTCTTTCTGCATAATTAAGTAGTTAATATGAAAACAACCCGTGACTCGGTGTGTTTTTATGTCCAATGCTCTCTCCTAGAGAAACTTGCCAAGCCAGAATTATTCACAGTGGTGGTGATAGGAACCGAACGTCAGAAGAGTTTGCCTCTAAAAGCTCCCTCACAGAAAGTTATTACAGGAAGTGGTTACAAATATGCTCCTTGGTGTTTTGAGAAGACGTTGGTCAGCAAGTATTAGATAGTAAATGAAGCCATTATATTTGTGCCCCCTGGTTCCTATCACCACCAATTCAATTCAATTCAATTCAAGTTTATTTATATAGCGCTTTTTACAACAAGGTTGTCACAAAGCAGCTTTACAGAAAAAACAGGTCCACGCCTCTTATGAGCATCACCACAGTGAAGCCAATTTTGTGGTGACTACAGTGGTAAGGAAAAACTCCCTTTAAGAGGAAGAAACCTTAGAAGGGACCAAGGCTCAGTCCGAGGAACCCAACCCCCGTGGGTCGACCCGCACAGAAGAAACAGAACAGAAACAAGAACAACAGTACAAAGAGAGTGCAAAAAGATGGCTGGAACGCTGGAACCACGAATGGGGCACCTCCAGACAGGCCAACGGGGCATCTCGACACATGTGAGAGAGATAGAGAGAGAGAACGGAGTGGGAGGGAAGAAAGATAGGTTAGAAGGGTTGTGTTAATCCCTGTTGAGCGGGACAGGGCCGATTCCAGAGTGCTGCAAACACGAATCGGCACCTCCAGACAGGCCAACCGAACATCTCGATGCATGCGAGAGAGACAGAGAGAGAGAACAGAGTGGGAGGGAAGAAAAAGAGGTTAGAATGGTTTTATACTATGCTGAAGAGCGGGGCACGCCTGTGAAAAAGCACAGGGACCCTGGATGGACACCTCCAGACAGCAGCTCAGGACATGAGGGGAAAAAGAGAAAGAGAAAGATAATGATTACACCACTGTGTAGAAATGTGAGTCAGCAAGTTTCTCTGCATTAAGCATCTCACATCAAACCACTCTGAATGACTTCGTTTGCATCTCAACGGTTCAATTTTGAAGCAAACAGAGGAATTTTTCTTTAAGCATAAACATACATTTGCTCACGTGGGTTTGCCAGGTGCTGTAGGTGCAGGTCTCTCACAGCGTGATATTAGTTTATATTGGAGTTTATGTTGCGAGGCTGCAGCTCCTCACCGTGCTGTGATGTGTAAAGCAGGTGGTGTGTGGAGGTGACAGGCAGCAGTTAAGCCTGATAATTAATCCCATTTTGGATGGTTGGGGATTTGGGAAGAGCAAAAGCTAAAGGCCTGTTTGCATGCGTTCTGTACTGCACTGCTGTGCGTAATAACTACTAAGTGTGAGGTTAACTGACTTTAGTGCTCTCTTCACTGCTTATGCAGCCACTTTACAGCTTTATAGAGCACCATTTCACTTACATTAACATTACCAATCAAAAGTTTAAGATCAGTGTTTTACAAATAAAAACATACATCACGTGTATGTACACCAATCAGACGTAACATTCTGACCACCTCCTCGTTTCTACGCTCACTGTCCACTTTATCAGCTCCACTTACTGTATAGCTGCACTCTGTAGTTCTACAGTTACAGACTGTAGTCCATCTGTTTCTCTGATACTCTGTTACCCTGTTCTTCAGTGGTCAGGACCCCCATGGACCCTCACAGAGCAGGTACTATTTGCTGTGTGTGATCCACTCAGACCAGAGCATCACACCATCACCAAATCAGTGCTGCTGCAGTGCTGAGAATGATCCACCACCCAAATAGTACAGGGAACAGGGTAAAAGGGCGGTAGCAAAGTATGCAGAGAAACGGACTACAATCTGTAATGTGGACATACTGTACACTATATTTCCAAAAGTTTTCACTCACCCATCCAAACCATTGAATTCAGGTGTCCCAGTCACTTCCATGGCCACATGTGTATAAAGCCGAGCCCCTAGGCCTGCAGACTGCTTCTACAGACATTAGTGCCAACATGACTGCACACCAGTGCACAAAGCAAGGTCCTCAACCCAATAGAACACCTTTGGGGTGAATTAGAGCGGAGACTGTGAGTCCTTCTCGTCCAACATCAGTGTCTGACCTCATGCGCTTCTGGAAGAACGGTCAAACATTCCCATAAACACACTCCTAACCCTTGTGGAAAGCCTTCCCAGAAGAGTTGAAGCTGTTATAGCTGCAAAGGGTGTGCCGACATCATATTAAACCCTATGGATTAAGAATGGGGTGTCACTCAAGTTCATATGTGTGCAGATGCGTGCCAGACAAGTGAATACTTTTGAAAATATAGTGTATATATATATATATATATATATATATATATGATAAATGGGTGATGTAGATAGATATTATTAAGAAAGTTGTATAACATTATATGTATGTGTGTATATCTCCATTATTGACATTTCTCAGTTTTTGATATAATTTGCTAATACCGGTTACCCTTAACAATGTGTATAAATTTCATGATGAATGGACTAAAAGAAACGGCCCAAAATTACATGGAAAAAATTCTGGTTCCATTGACTTACATTAAAAGTAAAGTAGGTGTTTCCTTCTCTTATAAAGTTACCATTTTGGAGATATGAGGTTTTCTTCAGACAACAGTGATATATATATATATATATATATATATATATATATATATGATAAGTTCAGAATGAACTTACAGTAAAATTTGTATCCAGAATGAATATAAAATGAACATGCAGAGTAAATTACAGGACATTATTTATCACCTCATAACTTTCTTTGTTGTTCTTACAATACAGGAAATATTGAATGAAAAATATATTTAAGTGTCTAGTTTATCATCATTGTTTAAATCTGCCTTGTTGTTATTATTATTATTATTATTATCTCCATAATAACAAAACTTCCCAGACTTTGGAATGTTAAAGTAGCGTTCTGTGAATCACTGCCATATTTCTAATGTGTGTGTGTGTGTGTGTGTGTGTGTGTGTGTGTGTGTGTGTGTGTGTCTATGTGTGTTTAGATGTCCGGATGGTCCTCGGCCAGCGTCAGTAAGGCCATGCGTACTGCCCTGTAAGAAGGACTGCATAGTGACACCATTCAGTGAATGGATGGCCTGTCCTACATCCTGCGAACCAGGTATAACATCCCAGCATTTGACATAATTACTATTCCCTTCAACAGAAAATCAGGGGCCCTATATAGGACACATTATAGGGAGCAAATATGACCCCTAAACATTGTTCCCTACATACAGCACCATACAGAACACTATTATGCAGAACATAAATGGTCACTAATAACTTCTCTACCTTAGGAAACAAGTAGCACAATATATAGCCCTAGTACAGGGACCAGAATGGGCCCTAATCACTATTCCCTATATAAAAGCACAATATAGAACACCTTTATAGGAAACGTAAACATCCCCTGATCACTGTTACCTACATCAGAAAATCAGGGGCACTATATAGAACACTGGTTATTTGGAATAGAAATGGTGCCTAAAAACTCTTCCCTGCTTTAGAAAACAAGGAGCACAATGTGTAACACTGTTATAGGGAACAGTGATGGCTCCTGATCAATATTCCCTACAATAGAGCTCATCAGATCACTACAAACTCAAACAATAGTGCACTAGTGTAGTCTACAGTGTGTAGGGCATAGTGTTGTTCAAAGCCCATGGGACACTTGCTTGAAGTCAAACGTCGCGGTCATCTTTCAGCAACCTTGAAGGGCAATGTGCATGTCTGAGATTGGTCTTCATAGCATGATAAGATAATCATTCACAGTCCAGTGACCTCTCGCTTGACACAGGGACATTAATCTTCTAGTGGAGCTGTTAGCTCTTCCAGATTTTTGATGAGATTTTTGTTCTGGTACATGGCTTAGCCTCTATCAGTGCATTATAATTTGAAATCAATGGCCTTGGACAGCTCTTCTGCTCTTTTAGTGTGACAGTTAGGCTGTGAGCCAAAAAAATAACTTTGCATGTTACTTTAGTAATACAGTAGCAGTAATACTGCTCAGTCAAAACGGCCACTAAATGCGCATGATTCGTTTATTCACGTTTACAGGACTGTGGGAAAGTTTTAGGCATCTAAGTAATTGTTTAACCAGTTGACCTCAGCAGTGAGTTTATGACAATATACATTAGAATAAAGTCGTATTCATAATTCAGATAAACAGAAAAACTATAAAAAGTAACAAGAATTTCTCGGGTCCATATTTTTCCTGGACACCTTCACAGCCGCCACAGAGACTCGTTAATATCATCAGTGACATCATGAGCTCAATTTACTGAGCACTGATTGGTCAAACCAGGAGCTGCTTTTTAACTACATATAATACTGGGCTTCCTCGAGGAGAGGCTTGGAGATGGGTCAACAAACACACTCACATCCAGAACATCAATATATATATATATATATATATATATATATATAATCATTATTAATTAACACTTTATTAACACTATTAACATTATTAACACTTTTCTCAGCAAATAAACACAAACTACACAGATAAATAGATTTTAAAAATGTGTCTTGGGTGCCTCAGACTTTCACACAGTGCTGTATTCAGGAGATGTTTCTGAGTTGATAGGATGTAAGGTAATCCACTGCATAAGGAATGGGAATGGCAGAGGAAAATAAGTGGGGAAAAAAACCCAGAAATGTCCAAAAATAAGGTAATAAAAAAAGCTTCAACGATACAGAAAATGTGGGATTCGCAACCACCTGGAAGAGCTGGAAGACCACCAAAACTGCCCCCATCAGATAAACAGCACTTAAAGCTTTCGTCTTTCAGAGAGAGGAGAACATCAAGCTGCTTCAGATCTGAAGACATCCACAGGTGTTTCTGTCCATCCTGCCACTGTGAGAAGACCACTCAGCGCTGTGGGTCTGAAAGGATGTGTAGCCGTTAAGAAGAACCTCACTGAGAAAAGGAGACGGATGAAAGCAGAAAAACTGCAAATCAAACAAGGGAGCTGCTGGTGGACTGACCACCCAAGAGTCCAGACCTCAGCATTCTTAAATGTGTCTGGGGTCACTTGGATTGTGAGATGCAGAAAGTTCATCCAACATCAGACTGGGAGCCGAAATCTGAGCTTTGCCATATCCAGATTGTATCCGGATTGGACAGAAAAAAACAAGTGGAATCCCATTGTTGTAAATTGGATCTAAACCACATTTGGAGGTGGTTTGAAATGCGATGCCAGTCAGATTTTGTCTCAGTCTGAACGCTCTGGCCACTCAAATCAGATTTCAATGTGTCTTTTGTGTCACTCAAGCGACAAACAACATCAAATCCAGAGTGATGGAAGTGCTGGAAGTCCACTTTGAATGGATAAAAGTTCTTCAGATTGTTGGAGAATGTGCTGTAGATGTTTGTATATCAAACCTTTCTAAAAAGGATCCTATATAGAAACAAAACGTGTTCTTCTATTGTAACAAAACTCTTAAAAGGGAAAAAAGGTTCTTCAAAGGTTCTTTAGTCAAGAAAATGGTCCACTTTGCGTGGATAAAGGGTTCTTGAGATTGTTGAAGAATGTGCTGTAGATGTTTCTATATCTAACCTTCCTGAAAAGGGTCCTATATGGAACCATAATGGGTTCTTCTATTGTAACACTCTTAAAAAGGAAAAAGGATTCTTCAAGGGTTCTTTAGTAAAGCTTTGCGTGCTTCATGTGTTCTCTGAATTGCTGAATGGTTCTTAAGATTAATGGAGGATGTGCTGTAGACGGTTCTATATTGAACCTTTTTGAAAAGGGTTCTATATAGCACCAACAAGCCTGAAGCCTGTAACAATAGAAGAACCCTTTTTGGTGCTATATAGAACCCAAAATGTTCTATATAGGACCATATTCTCCACAAATATGTAAAACAAACTCTTCTTCAGTCTGATGAATCCCTTTCCTGATGCAAAGAACCCTTTAATCATGCAAAGGGACCAATATTTAGAACCAGTATTTTTACTAAAGAACCCTTTGAAGATCCATCTGTTTTAAGTGTGAAACGTAATATTGTAACAATAAACAAACCCTTTTTGGTGCTATATAGAACCCTTTTCAAAAAGGTTCTAAGTAGAACCATATAAAACATATTCCCCATCGATCTGAAGAGTCCCTTTCTGGATGCAAAGAACCCTTTAATCATGCAAAGGGTTCTTTGGATGTTTATAGTTCTATACAAAACCTTTTTTTTTATACTAAAGAACCATTGAAGCTTAATGTCATAATAAGAGGAGAACCCTTTTCAAACAGGTTCTATAAAGAACCATCTGCAGCACATTTTCCATCATTCTGAAGAACCACTAGTGATGCAAAGAACACTCTAAGCATACAGGGGGTTCTTTGAGTGGTCATGGTTCTATATAGAACCATTTTTTTTTCTAAAGAACCCTTGAGAAATCTTTTTTTAACCTCTCATTGTCCAGGGTATGTTTTGGTCTGTCCATCTGAATTTACATGACCAAATCATAAGGTCAATTATTTAGTAACTGCATGAAATAAATCAAAATTTTTATTTATTTATTTATTTTTTGGAAAAGCCCCTCAAATGAACAGATCATGTGTTTTATGATCTCCACACATCACTATACGCTCACACTTCACTGCTGAGAGCCAAAAATCTCCGACGCTCTTTGTGTTGTTTTCTAAAAGTGATGTTTCCAGAGCAGATCACTGAAGAGACGCCGTCTGTTTATAGTTTAGAGCCCAGATTTGGGGAAAAACGGGTCGACTTTCAGTAGAAAAACAAAGTTCAGCTTCTTTTATTATAAGGGTTTAAAATGACGTCACCGTCTATTACACTGGAGAGAAGAGCTACAGCCTCACACGACGCCCAGCTTCTGAATGGAGCTTATGGAATATGAACGTTATGAAGAACATGACCGAGTGCGGTTTGGAACCACCGGTGGTCTCGAGGAGTTGAAGAGGTTGACTGTACTGTTAGAGCTTATACTCCGGGGGTCTTCCTTGGAGTGGCCAGCAGGTTTTTCCTAAATATTTTTTTTCTTTTCCAAATTATTATGATAAAAAAACCACACAAAGTCTTTTGACCCAAAGGTGAAATCCTACACTTATAAAGTTTTAGTGCTGATTAGTACTGACATCACAATAAAGGGCTAAATTGCTTGGCCTTTTTTTGACTAATATCCCACCTATTTAAGTCGTCTTAGTGTGTAATGTGTTCAGTCATTGCAGACCGTCAACATAAACATGTTGGTTTGTATTAAAAACGTTCTAAGAAGCGAACTTTTGACGGGCAGCGTACGTCATCATAATTCTCATCCTTTCTGTCGCCATCGGTCTCAAGACTGCCTGTTCTCTCTGTAAATTGATGTGTAGCTAAAAATACACTGTAGTTTTATCATCATGACTCAAGCAGGTGTGTCTTTAGTCGCCAGCGGCCAGAAGAGCAAGCAGTCCCGTTTCCGTGTGATCATCCAGAAGCCAGCCAACGGCGGACTGGACTGTCCCGAGGTGCTCTATGAAGAGAAGGACTGCGTGAGCCCCCGTCCAGACTCAGCCTGTCTGGTTTACAGGTATACGCCAACCTTCGCTCCTGGCTGTCTCTCTCAGCGCGATTGTGGCTGTTTGATGCATTTGTGGATGTATGATGCAAAAGTAAGCAACGGTTACTGCTGGGCCTTGGAGAGGAATTCTGATGGCTGAGCCAGCGATCCCAGCAGATATATAGAAAAAGAACCGTTAGGTCCGTTGTAGGGCTACGTGACGCTGTCCGTAAACAGTGTGGTTTTTTATCGTCCACACATTGTTTATTTTTTTAAAAAGCAGTCCAGCCTGAAAAGAAGTTCATAAGCTCTGAATAATCCTTGGCATTTCTGAATCAGGACCTCGACTGGACTTGATTGGACTGCCTTGAAGGGGCAGTCATGGGCTGGAGGTTAGGGAACCAGCCCTGTGACCAGAAGGCTGCCGGTTCAATCCCCAGAGCTGACATGACTGAGGTGTCCTTGAGCAAGACACCTAACCCCCAACTGCTCCCCGGGCGCTGTGGCTAGGGCCGCCCACTGCTCTGGGCAAGTGTGCTCACTGCCCCCTAGTGTGTATGTGGTGTTTCACTGCATGGATGTGTAAAATGTGGAGGTGAAACTTCCCTGTTGTGGGGGTCACTTTTTTTTGAGCTGTTTCTTTTATAAAGAATTCCTATTGTAAAATTTACACACAATGTAAAGGGCAACAGGCATATTCGGATTATGACAACAACGGAAATACAAGGTTTAGTTCCAACAGCAGCGACATATACTAGATACAACAGCCAAGTAGCACAGCGGTTCTCAAACTGGGGGCCGTGGCTCCCTCAAGGGCTGCTATTCGGTGTACATGCCAGCAATTCACTTAATATAATTCTGGTGTAGCCTGTGAAACGGAAAAGGATCATTATATGTCCATGTTTGAGATGATTCCTCAAACTTGTTCACGGCATATTTTTTTTTTTTATCATTTCTTTTCATGGATGCTTGGAATATTTTTATGATGCATTCAGCTAAACTACTTATAACTGATTTATTACTGAATCCTTTCCACACGTTGATCACGGTTTCAAGCTTCTTCTAAATGTCTCTGCTTTCCAATTGTATTGTTTAAGCAAGACATCATAGTTTGACTACTTGATTAACCAAATCAGCAATTAATCAACAGAAATAGTCCCTAGTCATTAGCAGCCCTGACTGAGAGAGAGAGAGAGAGAGAGAGAGAGAGAGAGAGAGAGAGAGAGAGAGAGAGAGAGAGAGAGAGAGAGAGAGAGAGAGTGAGAGAGAGAGAGAGAGAGAGAGAGAGAGAGAGAGAGTGAGAGAGAGAGACAGAGAGAGAGAGACAGAGAGAGAGAGAGGAGATTTGCATTGCAAGAGACACAGGATGCTTCAAGACTCCTGCTAACAGGTTAGCAATGCTGAAGAGATCGTTATGCATAATTAAGCTCGATTAGTCATTGAAATAACATAAAACAAAAGATTAATGCAGAAATATTTGTTATTTGTGGCCCTGTTTTGTCCGACTGCTTTGAGCTGAAGGGTAAGATGTTGTTCAGTGTGCTGTTTCATGCCATCTGTTAAAGTTGCGTAACTCCTAAATTAGCACGCTGTATTGTTCAGGTGGAAGACTCACAAGTGGCGCCGGTGTCAGCTGGTTCCGTGGAGCATCCGGCAGCAGAGCATGGGAGCTCAGGAGGGATGTGGAGCAGGGCTCCAGACCAGAGGTAAACATCATATAAACTCATCCGTGCATTAGCAAACACATAAAACCATATCAGAGCAGGCTTCAGCTGATTAATGGTAGTAATGATGCAGTCTGTCATGCTGGTCCTCATGATCTAAATTTCAGAAAACCCTGAAGTGTCTGTTTTTCTGGCTTTTGAATGGGGATGTCTGGCCCCAGGGCCAAATGTGGTCCATGTGTGTGGTCGTCTACCTTCACACACATATGAACTTGAGTGACATCCCGTTCTTAATCCATAGGGTTTAATATGATGTCAGCCCACCCTTCAGCTCTTCTGGGAAGGCTTTCCACAAGGGTTAGGAGTGTTTATGGGAATTTTTGACCGTTCTTCCAGAAGCGCATTTATGAGGTCAGACACTGATGTTGGACGAGAAGGCCTGGCTCACAGTCTCCACTCTAATTCATCCCAAAGGTGTTCTATGGGGTTGAGGTCAGGACTCAGTCAAGTTCTTCCACACCAAACTGGCTCATCCGTGTCTTTATGGACCTGCTTTGTGCACTGGTGCGCAGTCATGTTGGAACAGGAAGGGGCCGTCCCCAAACTGTTCCCACAAAGTTGGGAGCGTGAAATTGTCCAAAATCTCTTGGTGCTGAAGCTTTAAGAGTTCCTTTCACTGGAACTAAGGGGCCGAGCCCAACTCCTGAAACACAACCCCACACCATGATCCCCCCTCCACCAAACTTTACACTCGGCACAATGCAGTCAGACAAGTACCGTCTCCTGGAGTCCAGTGGCGGCACTTTACACCACTGCATTCCACACTTTGCATTGCGCTTGATGATGTAAGGCTTAGATGCAGCTGCTCGGCCTTGGAAACCCATTCCATGAAGCTCTCTACGCTGTTCTTGAGCTGATCTGAAGGCCACATGAAGTTTGGAGGTCTGTAGTGATTGACTCTCCAGAAAGTTGGCAACCTCTGCGCACTATGATCATGAGCATCCACTGACCGTGCTCTGTCATTTTACGTGGCCGACCACACAAGCGAATACTTTTGGCAATATAGTGTATTTTGGTATCTGCCCGGAGCGCCCTCTAGTGTCTGATTTACCTGACACAAATTACTGACTGGCAGTTCTCCTCTCTAGAATATCTGCTGTTTTCACAGTATTTGTTGTTATGTTATTAGAGAAAGGTGCCACAAATCTCAACTCGCTTCTACTAGGTTATGGTTGTCAAGCAAAGTTCATTACATGAGCAGCAGGATGACTGTTAACAGCTTATCATATTGGTACAGAATCAAATCGATATCTGTGGTCATATGTGTGTAAACGGACTGGAATTTGGCCCAGGATATCAGATTTTAGAAACCAAACTATCCTTAAATGATTTATAATGAATTTTACAACCAATTCACATTCAGACCTTTATATCAGGAGGCGTCTCTGGACTGAAGCAATGGGCCAAGCATTCACCTTGTTCATCGTCAAAGGTGACGTTGTTTTAATCTTCCTCACCCTGGCACGGGTACAAACCCAGAAGCTGTGACCGTGAAGACGTCATTATGTCTGGCAGTGACTGTGTTGTACTGACCGCAGAGCTCTCATGGTCTGTGCGTGATGCTGGTTACTTGTCCCACCTGCCCTTCCAACGTGATGCTGCAACTGACTGGATTAGCGCACCCCATCCGGTTCACTGAATGCCAACAGCTTAATAGGCTCAAATCCTCCCACACACTGAAGCCGTGCCTCTGTGGAGTCATACTCTCACCGTCCACTTCATGAGAAACACTGACCTTCTATTTCCACTCACCGTCCACTTCATGAGAAACACTGACCTTCTACTTCCACTCACTGGCCACTTTATTAGAAACACTGACCTTCTACTTCCACTCACTGACCACTTTATTAGAAACACTGACCTTCTACTTCCACTCACTGGCCATTTTATTAGAAACACTGACCTTCTACTTCCACTCACTGGCCACTTTATTAGAAACACTGACCTTCTACTTCCACTCACTGGCCACTTTATTAGAAACACTCACCTTCTACTTCCACTCACTGGCCACTTTATTAGAAACAAGTAACTTCTACTTCCACTCACTGGCCACTTTATTAGAAACACTGACCTTCTACTTCCACTCACTGGCCACTTTATTAGAAACACTGATCTTCTACTTCCACTTACTGGCCACTTTATTAGAAACACTGATCTTCTACTTCCACTCACTGGCCACTTTATTAGAAACACTGATCTTCTACTTCCACTCACTGGCCACTTTATTAGAAACAAGTAACTTCTACTTCCACTCACTGGCCACTTTATTAGAAACACTGACCTTCTACTTCCACTCACTGGCCACTTTATTAGAAACACTGACATTCTACTTCCACTCACTGGCCACTTTATTAGAAACACTGATCTTCTACTTCCACTCACTGGCCACTTTATTAGAAACACTGACATTCTACTTCCACTCACTGGCCACTTTATTAGAAACACTGATCTTCTACTTCCACTCACTGGCCACTTTATTAGGAACAAGTAACTTCTACTTCCACTCACTGGCCACTTTATTAGAAACACTGACATTCTACTTCCACTCACTGGCCACTTTATTAGAAACACTGACCTTCTACTTCCACTCACTGGCCACTTTATTAGGAACAAGTAACTTCTACTTCCACTCACTGGCCACTTTATTAGAAACACTGACCTTCTACTTCCACTCACTGGCCACTTTATTAGAAACACTGACCTTCTACTTCCACTCACTGGCCACTTTATTAGGAACAAGTAACTTCTACTTCCACTCACTGGCCACTTTATTAGAAACACTGACCTTCTACTTCCACTCACTGGCCACTTTATTAGAAACACTGACCTTCTACTTCCACTCACTGGCCACTTTATTAGAAACACTGACCTTCTACTTCCACTCACTGGCCACTTTATTAGAAACACTGACCTTCTACTTCCACTCACTGGCCACTTTATTAGAAACACTGACCTTCTACTTCCACTCACTGGCCACTTTATTAGAAACACTGACCTTCTACTTCCACTCACTGGCCACTTTATTAGAAACACTGACCTTCTACTTCCACTCACTGGCCACTTTATTAGAAACACTGACCTTCTACTTCCACTCACTGGCCACTTTATTAGAAACACTGACCTTCTACTTCCACTCACTGGCCACTTTATTAGAAACACTGACCTTCTACTTCCACTCACTGGCCACTTTATTAGAAACACTGACCTTCTACTTCCACTCACTGACCACTTTATTAGAAACACTGACCTTCTACTTCCACTCACTGGCCATTTTATTAGAAACACTGACCTTCTACTTCCACTCACTGGCCACTTTATTAGAAACACTGACATTCTACTTCCACTCACTGGCCACTTTATTAGAAACACTGATCTTCTACTTCCACTCACTGGCCACTTTATTAGAAACACTGATCTTCTACTTCCACTCACTGGCCACTTTATTAGAAACAAGTAACTTCTACTTCCACTCACTGGCCACTTTATTAGAAACACTGACCTTCTACTTCCACTCACTGGCCACTTTATTAGAAACACTGACATTCGACTTCCACTCACTGGCCACTTTATTAGAAACACTGACATTCTACTTCCACTCACTGGCCACTTTATTAGAAACACGACATTCTACTTCCACTCACTGGCCACTTTATTAGGAACAAGTAACTTCTACTTCCACTCACTGGCCACTTTATTAGAAACACTGACATTCTACTTCCACTCACTGGCCACTTTATTAGAAACACTGACCTTCTACTTCCACTCACTGGCCACTTTATTAGGAACAAGTAACTTCTACTTCCACTCACTGGCCACTTTATTAGAAACACTGACCTTCTACTTCCACTCACTGGCCACTTTATTAGAAACACTGACCTTCTACTTCCACTCACTGGCCACTTTATTAGGAACAAGTAACTTCTACTTCCACTCACTGGCCACTTTATTAGAAACACTGACCTTCTACTTCCACTCACTGGCCACTTTATTAGAAACACTGACCTTCTACTTCCACTCACTGGCCACTTTATTAGAAACACTGACCTTCTACTTCCACTAATTGGCCACTTTATTAGAAACACTGACCTTCTACTTCCTCTTTACTTCCACTTTATTTTTTTTCTACTAGTTAGTAGCTTATACAGCACATATTCCATCTAGTTTCCTAGCGCAGCAGCTAATCCAGCTGGCATTTTAGTAAATTCTAAGTGAAACGGTCAGTAATTTAACTTCTGCTAAATTAGCCCACAACTTTGTCATGCTAGCTAGCCTACTTGCTATTCAAAGTAAATGCTAACCAACCGTTTCTAGTGGTTTTACCTCTTTAATTTAAACACTGCTCTGCTTTCAGTTCTGTCCATCAGCCTCAATGTTTTTCTATAATGAAAGGCCTTTTATTAGAATTCCTATCAGAGCTGGTGCCACTAAGAGCTGTAGGAGGACAGCACTGTGGCAATGGCGGCGGAAAACATTGTGAAGTGAAGGTTTTATTCATTTACCACATTAAGGTTGTCGCTCCTAGTTTAGTCCGTTTCAGTTAACATTTTTTCTTAGGCTGAAACGTCTCGAGTGTGAGTCAAGTCATGATCATTTAAAGGGTCCTTTCAGAGAAAAGCAGACGTTATGAAGAGAGGAGATACAGTCATTTATTAAAGGTTTTTCAGTGTAAACTTAAAGGCTTAATGAGCGTCCACTCCATCTACTTTCACCCGTCTCTCTCGCACTGTGCCATCTCTTAATTTAGCAGACTCACTGCAGTGTGTGTGTGTGTCTGTGTGTGTGATCCTGCAGCGGTCTCATGTCGGCAGCTGGACGGGTCAGTAACAGACATAGGCCAGTGTCTGAAGTTTGCCAGCTCCATGCCTGCTATAAACCAGCCGTGCCAGTTGCCGTGCCGAGACGACTGCCAGCTCACCAACTGGTCCAAATTCTCACCCTGCACGGCCGACTGCGTGGGGGTCCGCACTCGAAGGAGGGCTCTAGTGGGTAAGTAGCATCTACCCACAGCCTACTCACTTTTCAGGAAGATACATTTACAGCCAACATGTCCCCCCTGCATACTTGATGATGTGGACCAGTGTTAGTTAGCCTGTTTTTACCAGTGATAACAAAAGCCTGCTGGACTTTCATATGATTTCTCACCCGTCACACGTGAAAACAAGCTGAAGGTGCAGATTCTGAAGAAAAATTTATATATATATATAGTTTTATATTTAGCCTTCTATATTTTTTCGCTATTAAAACAAGCAGATGAATCAGAAATGCAGACTCAGGACTTGCCCACATATACTTAGATATTTTTAGAAAACTAAAAAATGTTTTTTGCTGTTTTCAAAAAAAATCCTCATTCACACCAACAGCATTTTTGAGAGTGCTGGTACGAGTGGATCAGATGCAGCAGTGCTGCTGGAGTTTTCAAACACTGTGTCCACTCACTGTCCACTTTTATAGACACTCCTACCTTGTCGGTCCACCTTGTGGATGTAAAGTCAGAGACGACAGCTCATCTGCTGCTGCACAGTTTGTGTTGGTCATCCTCTAGTCCTTCATCAGTGGTCACAGGACGCTGCCCACAGTGCCTACGTTTAATTACCAACAATAAACTAGCGTTCTGCTCAACTCTCAGGCCATTCCAAATATAAAATATTCATGGCTAAAAGCCTGAACAGTGTCTCTGGGCGAGAGACGACCAGAACGCAGAGAAGAAGATGTGCTTTTAAAAACAATACGTGTGGACGGGGCCTCAGACCTGTTAATGCAGGGTGTAAACTGTGCAATGTCCCAATGTAAGCTACAGAAAAACTTATTCCCAGCTAATAGCTGATATCTTACTTGACCAGTAACATTTAATTATTATCATTATTCTGGGCCCAGATTCAGTCAGATTAGCTAGTTAAGCTACCCGCTTTAGCTTCTGATGCAGCAGTAGCTCCATTTCTTAACACGCTTTCATGAACCCATCACCTGATTGTAATTCATTAGTTAAGGGAAATCAACTCACTGCCTTAGCATTAGCCATGTCTTGATCAAGTGGTCCACAAAGCTAAAACCCTGCAGCAGTCTAGGTCCAGACAGGGCCAGGGCAGCTCAGGAATGACCCTTCTGTCCCCCAAGTAATCCAGCATGGCTTAAAGGAGTTGTTCAGCAGAAAATCGAATGTCCACGTAAACCAAATGTAGCCCATCAGCCAAGACGAGTTTAGTGTCTCAAGTTTTCTTTGTTAGTTTTGCGTTGGAGGCTAATATTTCACAAGTTAACATGCAGATAGCTTCTGCTTGTTGTCCAGAGTGTCAGTGTAGCATTGTGCTAACCGCATGCCCAAATTATCACTCACACAATTGCCTTCAACCGTGTTGAGATGTTCAGTAATCCTAAACTGAAGTGCTTCTGACACATTCTGTGATTTACATGGACGAATGAGCAAGAACTGATGTCTGAAAGAGCATGAGTGGAATGACTGGTGTTGGAGTAACGTAGCGTTTCGGTAGCGTTCGAAACACCCCCTGGTTGTCAGGGGATCCCATGTTGGCTGTCTAATCCAGTAGCCACGTTTACGTGCAGCCTAATAATCCGTTAGTAATCCGACTAATAGCTTGATCGGAATAGAATATGCCCATGTAAACACCTCAATCGGAATAGTCTAGTCCGATTGAAGCCATTCGGAATACAATTTCTATCTGATTGAACCGGGAGGGTAAACCTCTAAATAATCCATTAAATAGAATAATAATAGCCTGAAGGCCTGAATCCAATTACATTCTAATCGGAACGTGTAAGTCCGTTCTGCATGTGTGTCGCAGCAAAAGGTTTATACCGTTCAACATGTTGGAGCAGAAACTGGTCTGCAGAGGAGACGAAGTTCATGCTCTGATCTTTAAAAGACGGCGGTGGGACGGACGTCCAGCTTATGTGTCTCAGAGCACGACGTCTTCCTCTCGGCCTTCTTTAATAAGGACATGTGAGGGATGTTTTTCTGAGTCTGGCGTCATTTTAAAGCAGTTAAAAACACAATCACTGCTCACTGCTTCTCATCTCACTCTGACTGGACCTCATGTGATGTTCGCTGTCATGGTAACGTTTACTCTGCATGCTACTCCACGCATGCGCGTCATTCTGCTTCGGATTACTTGCAGTGAGCATGTAAATGAAGATTTTCCATCAGACTGTTGAATAGATTTAACATGTAAACACCTCAGTTTGAATCAGTAATCCGATTGTATGAAATCGGATTGGCAAAAGTCTTTGCATGTAAACACAGCCAGTGTTAACTGCCTGCTGACCCACTCACCACAGCGGTGCTAATGAAAGCTTCAATGGCAGCAGAATGTCTAGTTTAACATTTCTTCTTTTGGACATGCTCTTCTAGTTTGGTAATGCAGTCTTTCCTCACATTATCTGAGATCTTACATCTTAACGTCTCCCCGTTTGTCTTTGATTCAAGAAAAGAGTAACAGTTCACTCTTTTCACCAAAGTCTTGGGAGTTTTCAGACGACAAATATGGCATATTGTAAAGTTTTTAATTGCTAGGCTATTGAGGACCATCCTGTCTACTACAGCGCCATCCTGAGGCAGACCAGTGCTGCAACTCTATTTAGTTAAGATTACCAAAGACAGAGGCTCGCTGATTGTGGGTGAAGCAGCCAAATAATGACCTTGCTCTGATTTTGTATTTGAGCATCTGTTTTAGCCTAACAAAAAGCTTAACATCATAGTAATTTATTTATTTATTTATTTTATACATTCTCAGGGGTCCAACAGATTGATTAGGGGCTCCTGGACTCCCCCTATTTCTCACCTTGCCTTTTGGCTAAGCTAACGGTTGCTTGGTTAGCAGGCCAAACATGCCACACACCACAGCACGGCCTTGATTTAGCTTGCTACAATGACACCCGTTTGGAGGATATCTGAGAGGTCTTAGAGTGAACGCTGAACATGTTCTGTGGTGTTTTTAGCTCTTAGGCTTTGCAGAGCTGTTATCATGCCCGTCTATCGTTGAGCTCCCACACCACCAGTCAGTGGCCCCTCTACAATAAAAGTGTGTGTATTTGTCCATTCAGGCATGGAACAGAAATCTGATTGGTCATCATTTTGAAATACTATCATCATTTTTTTAAATACCAGCTTCATTTTAAAATACTGCGGTATCTCGTCTTACTGGTGCACCGCCCAACCTTAATTGACTGTATTTGGGAAAGGGAAAACGTGTCTTAATGGAATTTTTCACCAAACTATTTCTTTTAATGAATTCCCAGGAAAGAGCAAGAAGAGGGATAAGTGTAAGAACAGTCAGATGTATCCGCTGAGTGAGACGCAGTACTGCCCCTGCAACAAGTACAACGCCCAGCCCGTGGGCAACTGGTCCGACTGCATCCTGCCTGACGGCCGACTGGAGAGTGCTCTGGCCATGCGGGTGCAGGGAGATGGTCGGGAGTGCGGCCAGGGCTACCGATACCAAGCCATGGCATGCTATGACCAGGACAACAGGCTAGTGGAGACCTCACGCTGCAACAGCCACGGTGAGTACAGCCCACCTAATCAGCCCACTCATACGTTCCCATTTGCATTAATTCGTTTAGCAGATATTCTCATATTCTCAGAGTATGATTAGGTCTCCATCACAAACACCTCTCCAACTCATTCTAAAGGTATTGGATGGAGCTCCATTATCCCAGAGGACGTAACTCCACTTCTCCAGAAAACTGTGCTGGGGGCTTCATACCCCTCCTGCCTGTAGTTACTGTCAGGCATTGTGTAAAGCTTTAATCGATCCTGAAATTTTGGTCCAAACTCAAATACAGCCAGAGAATAGCCCAACCCGACATACAGACTGCAACTCACTAGACATGCATCTTTAGGTTTTGAGTCCAAAACTGACCCACATGCTACAAAGTTATGTCTCCAACTGACCCAAACTTGCCCATCATCAGCAAATAAGCCTGACATGATAGCGCTGGTGAAATTACCGCATAATAACAGTCATGGTGCTCAGTAGATCACATACAAACAGAATGAATAAAAACAACATAAAATGATATGATCAAATAATCAGCTGTACAAAATGATGTTTACATTCCGCTTTAACATATCTGTTCATTGAGCGGTCCAACTAAACAACAACCCAGCCATTTTTATTCTGGACTTTCTATACTGCGCTCTTCTCACACTGTGCAGTGCTGATAACGTCTGATAAGTGTTCTGTGTTCTGTTGTGAATAAAATGAGTCTATGAAATTTGAAAAATCATTGCATTGCAATCATATTTATTCACATTTTGCACAGCGTCCCAATACTTTTGGAATTGGAGGTGTAGAATAAATTACAGATACTGTTTTTTGAACATACTGCAAACAAATTTTGTGCCATTTCGGCTGCATTAATCTGTATTATTGGATCAGTTTGCTATCTTTTTTGTGGTCATTTCAAGAATATAAGGATTGTTATTATAAAGATAAACACAGTGCAGAGCAGCCAGCCAGAACAGAGGTCATTTGCATATCTCAGGCTTTAAGATGCAGAAACAAAAACAGCCTGTTTAATTCTAAAGGATAAAGAAAGGTTAGAAAATGGTCGTGTGGAAATGAATTATGGATCACAAATGTGATAAGTAGGCCTCAGGGGGAGAAAATAAAATGCATGAAGAATGTAGGACCCCGAATTCACAAAATAGAAGAGGTGTCTGGATACTTTTGGACATATGGTGTATAAACCAGATCGAGGAACAGATCTGCATAATTGTGGTGTCAGAAATACTTCAAAACATGCATTGTTGATTAAAAAGGATCATCCAGGCTTGGTTAACTGTGACCTTTGGCCCCTGTGGCAACGCCTACATGCTACATCATTGTACCTAAACCAAACCCAGTCCCACCCCCGTCAGGAGCTTAGCACACTCTGCAGGTTTTTGGCCTAATCAAAGCTGACGCTAAGCCCTGCCAGATATTCTCGCTTACCGCAGATAGACGGCACATCCCTAAATTACGGCTGAGGGTGTAGGATAGCAATGATTACACGCCTGTCACAGTGGCTGTGTTGATCACAAACACCGTCATCCACCTACGCTCGAAGCAAAGAAGACAGAGTGGGTAGTTGAAAAGAGATGTTGGAAGAGCAAGACCTGCTCCATATTTTGTAAGACTCTACAAGGGGTAGACAAAATAATGAACATCAGGGTATATATGCACAGAGCCGTAATTGGGCATCCAATTTTCAGAATAACACTTTATTAGAAATCCCTTGCATGTGGCTCCATCCTGAGGTGTACATTTAGAGACTGTAGCCCGTCTGCTGGGCTAAACATCCTTTCTCCTGTCATTAACCTTCAGTTTCCGACCACAGAGCCGCTGAAAGTGGAAGTGCAAGGTAGGCGTTTCTAATAAAGTGGCCAGTGAGTGGAAGAAAAAGGCATGTGTCTAATAAAGTTTTTTATAATGCGGTCAGTGAGTGGAGGTGGAAGTCAGGCGTTTCTAATAATATGGCCAACGAGTGGAAGTGGAAGGGGAGTGTTTTTAATAAAAATGCCAGGGAATAGAAAAATAAAATGGGTGTTTCTAATAAAGTGGCCAGAGTGGAAGTACAAGGTAGGTGTTTCTAATAAACTGGCCAGTGAATACAAGACCAATGTAGGTGTTTCTAATAAAGTGGCCAGTAAGTGGATGCACAGCGTATGTGTTTCAAAGTGGCCAATGAGTAAATGACCAATGTAGCTGTTTCGAAAGTGACCAATGGGTGGAAGAACAGGGTAGGTGTTTCTAATAAAGTGGCCAACGAGTAGAAGAGCAATGTAGGTGTTTCTAATAAAGTAGCCAACGAGTAAAAGAACAGTGTTTCTAATACAATGGCAGTAAGTGGAGGTACAAGGGGGTGTTTCCAATAAAGTGGCCACGAAATTGAAGACCAATGTAGGGGCCAATGAGTAGTGTAGGTGTTTCTAATAAAGTGGCCAGTATCAGGGTTTCCTCAGCAGCAAGCCTGAATGCAGATGAGTGGAATTCACCAGCTACACTAATTGCTCTAAGTTATGTTTCGTAACGTTACAAGTGGCTCCCACATAGCACCGTAGAAATATATGGGAAAGTGTTAAAGGTATCTGGGAACTCGTGAGCGCTGGCATTTCGTTAAGCTTCAATATATCCTAGTTTTCATTTTATTCTTTCGTTCACTCCCACACATTTAATTGCACATTGTTTCTTTTCTCCGCGCTGGGTTAGTTATATTCCTGTCACGCGTCTCTCCTGTATTTGGGCCAGACACGTACAGAGTCAAACTGAGAGAGGTAAGAGACGTTCCGTCTCCTCTGGTCGCCTCATGATTTCTCTGAGTTGGTGCTGTGAGGTGCAGATGAGGAGAGAGAGAGAGAGTGATGTCATCAGTGTGCTTTAGGCCTGCTGTGCAGCGGTGCTGTAGAGTGGGGGAGGGATGTCAGATCCTTCTCTCCCTCTCTCTCTCTCTCTCTCCCTCTCTCTCTCTCTCTGTCCTTCTCCATGTCCTTCTCCTCATCTCCTCCTTTCATCACTTCTACTTTCCCCTCTCCTCCCCCTTCTCACTTACATTCTTAACTTTTGTTTTTTTTTCTCACTTATTTCTTTAATTATTTCACACTTTTTTCTCCGTGTCTAAATCCTCTGCTCTTTTTTTTCTTTAGCTCTTTTCCCATTTAAAGGCACAGTTAGGCAAAACATCGGATCTTTTACAGTTTTCCCCCTTATTCCAAAAGCAGCTCATCAACCAAAACAGATGTGGTGTCAGAAACTGGCTTCTTTAGTTTTGTGCTGGAGCTACAAGGCTAATGCAGCCAACAAGAAATGCATGATGGGCAGTTAGCAGACCTACCAAGGCTTTGGCCTTTCTTTTTGGGATTGTTGCGGAGTGAAATGCTTGATTTTGCAGTTGCATTTCTCAAAGTTTGCTGCAATAAACAATATTAAAAAAGGGGGACAGGGAAGATGTTGCAGTGTGGAAATTTGGGATGATTGATATTTATTTAACGGATTTTAATGTAGCCTAGATAGTTTTTGTCAACAAATAGGAAATTAAGTGTATCTCTGAGAACCAAGTCCATGCAAAGTAACAGACCTAAGATTAACCCTCATGTGGTGTTGGGGTCTGTGGGACCCATTTTCAATGTTACTTCAATGTTACTTCTACCTCAGATTTCTTTGCCTTAGCTCAGTGAAAAACTAAAATAACCCATTTTCAGGGTCTTCACTCTGTTCACCCCCCACACACTGATATTACACATGAGGTGCTAGGCTGAACCCGCGGGGAGTAAAAGTGTGGAGGTGCTGCGTCCTTCACTCTGTTATCCTCCTAGGCTGCTGACTGGCTACAGCTGCTAAAGGAGGACCCTACACTGATTTAAAAAAACAATACTGCAGTGTGTCCACCAGACCACTGTAACAAAAAACACGGACACCACACAAGGGTTAAAATAGAGTCTCAGAAAGAGTATCTTTTCAGATTTTACATCAAAATAATGTAATGAAATCTGGAAACAAGGACAAAGTGCTGATAAAACATATACATGCACACCCTGCCAACTGAACATGTTCTCTAAATAAACTTAAATAAGTAAATTCATAAGGTACATGTAGCATTTAGTAGTGTTAATACAAGCTAATATGAGCCCAGCAGCTAATGTGCCTTGCATCAGTCGACAAAGTGGAAAAGCGTCCAGCCTCTGTATTGGTGTGAAAGGCTCAGTCACAGCTCCTTGAGTAGACAACTGCTCACAAAAGAGCCTTTTTTACAGGCAGGCAGATCAATCAGGATGAAACTGATAAAATTACAGTAGCTATTGCCAGCTCAGCTTAAATATAAGACACTCCGTCTATGTGTGGGTAAAGCAGAGACTGTACCTTCCCGGCATGTAGCATAGAAGCTGCATTTTGAAAACACTTACATGATTAGTGCAAAATTAATGCAGTGATTAGATAAAATTACGAGATCTGGCAGGTACTGCCAGGACGGGTTGAATTTAAAGTTTGTCTGAATTCCTGCGAACACAAGATTGCAAATTCCTGGTGGGCCTGAAACTGTAACTGAAAATGAATCACATATTTACAAATCACATACATACAGATACACTATATTTCCAAAAATATTCACTCACCCATCCAAATAAGTGAATTCAGGTGTTCACTTCTATGTACACTCACTGCACCTAAAGGGTCCAAACTCTGAAAACAACACAGATCATTATCCCTCCTCCACCAAACTTTACTGTTAGCACTGTGCATTCCTGTAGGCATCATTCTCCTGCAATCCAACAAACGACTGTCCAAAAGGCTGCCAGATAGAGAAAGGAACACATTTCCACTGCCCCAGTGGCAGCGTGCATTACACCCCTCCAGTCGACGCTTGGCATTGCACATAGTGATCTTAGGCTTGTGCGCAGCTGCTCGGTCATGGAAGTTAATTTCATGAGCCTACTGACACACTCAGTTTTTCTGCTGATATTGCTTCCACAGGCAGTTTGCACTCTGTAGTGAGTGATGCAATAGAGGGTAAAAGATCTTTACTGGTGTTAAACTGCCAGTGTTTGTCAATTGAGGCTGAAATACCCAAACTCAGTAATTAGGAGGGGTGTCCACAGAATTTATTTGAGTAACTTAACGCTTTTATATGGTGAGTATGTGATGATTTAGGCATGCAGTTTGCATCATGCGAATGGTTTTCCATTGCTTGTTAGCTACTTTAGATGCAAAACTACAGAAACAAACTTTAAGTAGCAAAGACATCTGGGCAGATCGACTGCGTTTAGAGTAAAAGGAAAATTTCTGCCCAACTATTCTTTTAATGCTTCTGTATTACTTGAAACATGGCTTGCTGTCGATGTCCTTTTATGCTCTTTCTTTCTCTTTCTTTCTGTCATCCTCTTTCTCTCTTTCTCCCTCTTCTGATCTGTCTCTCACTCCTATCTCTTTCCATTTAACTGTCTCTTTCTTTTCCTGCCCCCCCCCAAACCCTCTCTGTACATTAATCGTAGTAGTTCATCTTAATAGGGAGCTCTGTCAGACACACTGCCCGAGGCTACGGCACAAACCATCCATGCTTTTTATCTCTCTTCTCCCTGAGACATCAAGGAGAGGGCCAAACATCACAGCTGCTGTTTCTCTCCGCATATAGAAGAAGCTGTTGCTGCCTTTCCAGAGAAATTCCGTTCTGAATATCGTTGATAAAAATAAACAAAGTGTGGCCGCTTGTCTGTGATCGCGTTTTTGATCCGCCTTTGACTCTTGACTCACTTCGGGGGCTTTCAGAAGCAGTTTATCAGAGTGTTTCTGGCACATGGTCCACTTTTTGGATACACTTTATACAGACCTGCAGTGCTGTGGGAAGTCAGAGACCCCCCTTTGTTTATTTAATTTCCAGCCAAAATGGGCATTACATCCACATCCTTCATTTTTCAGTGTCAGGGAAAACACATTTAACAGAAAATTACACAGAAGCATCAACAACTAAATATATCTTCTATTTGTTTTGTATTTAGTGTGTTTACTCCTTATCTTCCTTTTGTTCTGGGAGACTTGCTTTCAGCTTCTCAAAGAAAACGGCTGTAATGCGGGGGAGCGATGATGAGGCGGACGCATATGCTGAGAGAAGCGAGATTTATTAGGAGCAAATCCAGAGTCAGCGTCTAAACAGTCCAGGGTCAAAGAGCCAACACGGAGAGAACGAGGGACAGACATGACAAAAAGGAACACAAGCCAAACACAACAACAGAGGACAGGAAATACCACAGAGGCCAGAAGATACAACATCAAACAGTACAAAGACCAGCAAACTAACAGGAGAAAACACAGGGCTTAAATACAGGAACAATGAGGGTTGACAAGACACAGGTGAAAACAATCAAGGGCGGAGTCTAGAAACAAGGGGGCAGAACAGGGAAGAATCAAAACAAGGAAGCACATGGACAAGACCAGAGGTAAACAAAAGCACATGGAGGACTGGGAGGGGCCAATCGTGACAACGGCAGAGATATTTTCCACACTTCTAAAGTTCAGTCTCTGAAGTTGGTTGAACTTTGTGCTTCTCATAATCCAACTAGTCCCAAACATTCAGTTATGTTGAGGTCTTTATTCTGGAGTGGCCTGTCCATTGTTCTGAGAACAGCAGTGGAAGATTTATTCCAGCGGAGATGAGCAGGGTTAATACCAGACCAGGTCAATAACCACAATAGCCAGACAACAGCAGTTTATCTGATAGGAGCAGTTTTGGTGGTCAACCAGGTATTGCAGGTGGTTGTTAGGAGTCTGATATTCTTTATATAGTTTGATTTTTCACATATTTGACTTTGACCTTGCTCTTTCGTATGGAACTGGATTACCTTCTATCTAATCTCTATAAATCTCCTGAAAATGAATGATCAGAAATAGTTAATGCAACACTGACGTGCTGTCACGTAGATCACGGTTCATTTCAGCCCCAGTGCTTTTACAAAGTTCTGCAGGCCTGAGCTTCCAGCTTGTACTCGCTTGCTTGTATGATGTATCTGAAAGTGCATGACTCCCTCAGTTACATTCACTTTTATTCCTTTGGTAGACAGTTTTATTCAGGTGACGCGACTACAGCTAAAGTGACAAAAGTCAACTTTGATGCAAGTGCTACCCCACTATGTTTCTATTTCAGGAATAGTGCAGACGAGGGTAAAATTCATGAGAGGAACCTCGGTGTGAGGAAGAAAGCTAGCGCATACTGTAGGTGCAGATAAATAAAAGTACAGTTCAAAAATACAAGTAGTCCTGAATGTTGCTTGATATTTTGCTTTTAATACTGGAAGTTTCTTCCGTCAAAAAAGTAGTTCCACAATTTTTGCTACTTTCGCAACTGATTGTCAGCCGAATGATACAGGAACGATGAGAAACATGCTATAATGAGATTTGGGACTTAATAGCGAGAGAGCCCCCAAGAAAAAATCATTCTAAGAAATCAAAAGTGTTCACAACAGAACAGGGTCTTGATAATCCATATGATTTCCCCTGTGTTCAACTTATATTTGTCAGATATTGACATATACATGAATTACAGTGCTGTGTGAAAGTTTTAGGCATCTAAGCCAATTTTTAAACAGTTGACCTCAGCAGTGAGTTTATCACAATATACATTAGAATAAAGTCGTATTCATAATTCAAATAAACAGAAAAACTATTAAAAGTAACGAGAATTTCTCGGGTCCATATTTTTCCTGGACACCTTCACAGCCGCCACAGAGACTCGTTAATATCATCAATTACATCATGAGCTCAATTTACTGAGCACTGATTGGTCAAACCAGGAGCTGCTTTTCAACTACATATAATACTGGGCTTCCTCGAGGAGGAGAGGCTTGGAGATGGGTAAACAAACACACTAACGTCCAGAAAAACAGTTTTTATTATACACACACACACACACACACACACACACATATATATGTTAATATTATATAATATTATTGCACACACACACACACACACACACACACACACACACACATATATATATATATATATATATATACATAATCATTATTAATATTCTATAAATTTTGTTTATTCAAATATTAACACTTTTCTCAGCAAATAAACACAAACTACACAAATAAATTGATTTGTCTCTTGGGTGCCTAAGACTTTCACACAGTGCTGTATGTGCCAACTTATTTGAAATTTGCTGCCTTATTTTCAAATATGGAACATATCGCTGTTGTCGTATTAAATGTATCTCCAAAACGGAAACTTTACAGGAGAAGGGAAAAACATACTTTACTTTTAATGTAAGTCAATGGAACCAGACGTCTTTCAAAGTCATTTTGGGTTGTTTCTTTTGGTCCATTCTTCAGATTACGGTAAAAAACCAAGAAATACTCACCTCTATTTGGAACACATACTATTTCCTTTTAGATCCTGATATTGCATATTTGTGTGTTTTATCTAACTGGATAGTCTCTCAAACATGTATTAGCATGTTAGAAAACATTCACCATATATGCAAGGCATAGATTACTCATATATTCTGACCTAAGGTTAAATAATGAGGTCTTTCTTTCATCCACATACTTTCTAATGTAGAGAAATTAGTATAATAGTATAATTGCCATGGAACTAAACTCTAAATGCATGCACAATGTAATTAATGCTATAAAAACATAAACACATGAAATATGTGAACATATTGTTCCCTGGCACAATATTTGTATCTAACTATCTGTTCAGAGTGAGACTTCCATGTAATAATAGAAACTCTGTGTTGTGACTCGGTGGCTCTGTACAGCGAGAAGTTGCTGTAGGCCAGAGCTCTGACAGGGCGAGGATGGCCGGGAGGTTGAAAGAACGAGGTCAGTTCTGTGATGAGCCGGTCAGTGACAAACAGCAGGGGGGCGTGCAAGTACAGACCAATAAAGTTGAAGCTGCGTCCTGTCTGGACATGGCCGTAAGGGTCAGGAACATCACAGCTCTGTAGGGGTCAGAGCTCTGACAATGGCAGGGAGGTTGTTCCAGGGGGCACGCATCCACTGCAGTGCACCGGTGCGAGATAACGCTTGTAGACAGCTGGTGAGAAGTAGGTCTGAGTGCTAAAACATCAGCGAAATCATTTTCCTGATCCTGATAAGACATTTTTGAGGGGATCTGTCTAAAATAATCAGTTTTGTTTGTCGATCATGGATTAACAGCAAAGCCAAGAACTTTGGATAGTTGCTACTTGGAAATGTCTGCCTTCTACTTGCTAGACAAGTCTAGCCATTCACTCACAACAGCAGGCCAGATCTAACAGGTGCACCAGCACATGACCCGATTCCGTCTGTCCAGTGTGGAGCTGGTAGCCTGTTGCTGTTCTAGCACTTGGTCAGCTGGCAGACTGACAGCTCCGTGCACCCCAGGCCAGGTCCTCAGATCTGAGGGAGTGAAGTTGGAGCGAATAAACCAGAATCTCAGTTGTTCTGTAGTGTGTGGAGCTGTTAGGTAACACGTGTAAAACCAGCTGCACTCTTTTGTTCCTTTTACACCTAATTTGTAATCATTCGCATTTAAGAGTTAAGTTAAATGCTGGCTGGTATAGCTTTATTATCTATTATTGGCAACATACTACTATTGATATTTCAACGATAATGCCATTAAATGAATTTACATAATACCATTATGCAATCACAGTAATTATTTCTTAACAATCAAGTAAATAAATGAACATTTTGAGTGTTGCTGTTTTACTCTCATTTGTCTTTTGCCATAGCTTATTATAATTAAGTCAAAGACATTCATTGTTAAAGGCCTTCATCCATCCATCCATCCATCCATCCATCCATCCATCCATCCATCCATCCATCCAGCCAAATGTTTATGTTGTACTTTGATAAGTAGCACAAATACAAAAAAATGCAATACTACAATGACATGACAATTCAGGCATTTTGCAAAGTGTAAATGCCAAATTAATGCAAGATCTATGAGAGGGGCTATGTAGGATGTATGTAGGAGGCATTTTACCCTGATGCTGCTGGGGGTGTAGCTAGAACTTTTAGAAGGGGGGCAGGTGAAACCCAGAGAATTGATTTGGTTGGCACACTGCTATGATTAGAATATACACAAATAAAAAACATTACTCTATTAAAACGACATTGACGTTTAAATCTGCCCATAATTTCAACATAAATAAAATATCACATCAACTGTTGCCAAAATAAACCGAAAGGCAGGCCAGCATTGTGTAAACGAAATGCATCGCTTTCCTCAATGCACAACATGATTTTTATGAAAAATATTTCTTGTAGACAGACCATAAAAGATATTCGTTTAGGCCGCCTTCGCTACAGCTTATGCACGAGTCTAATGATCAGAACGCTAGCCAGACAGCACATATAAGGGAAGCCACATGCAAATTTTCATCCATAAAAAGCAATTACACCTGATTAATATCCCATAATATCCCTTAACATCACACAGCCTACTACGTAATATAGCTCACAGAGCAGCACTGCCAAAGGGGCACAGCACACACACTGCTGTTTGCACCAAGATAGGCTAATTATTCAATTTAGTGTCATCAGACTCTCATAGCTGATTGGTTGCTACCCTGATTTTCACCATTAAGCATAATTGGTACATTATTAATGATAGCTGCCTGAAAGAGGCTGACTGTCTCTCTTTCCATGTCTCGAAAGGCCAGAAAGGTTGGCATAGTTTATTCCAGGGTGCCACTGGCCACTCTGGCCACCCCTTGGCTACACCTCTGGATAGTAGCCTTTTAAATTATGTTCGCTTCAAATCAACAATGCATGACTTTTGCATACAACTGCATATCCAAACATGTTCAACTCTCGCTGTTGTGGTTTTCTAAGAAATTGTTACAAATTTTATGTAACTATATTATATAGCACATTATTTGATGGCTGCACCTTAAAACGCATTTATAAACATTGAATGACCTATGTATAAAGCAAACTTGAGTCTGTATAAACAGCTTATGCCATTAATCACAAGAAAAAATATGCTTTATGAAGCAAATGATTATCATGTGTATTTTGTGTGGATCATTATGTGTATTTAAGGGGCCTTAAACTAAAATGACATTTGTTCCATTTGTCCAGCCAAGCCAGCCAATAGTAAGTGAGTATGCCAGTGAGTAAGAGCATAGAAATATTTAAAAAGAGTGGCCCAAGAACGTATCCCTGTGGAACACCATAGGTGATAGTAATTAGCTCTGACTGCATCCCAATTACTGTCACAAACTGCTGTCATTTACTCAAATAAGACTGAAACCAGGATAGTGCAGGGCCAGTAACACTGACAAGACTGAGCAGGCACTCCACAAACTTTTTTGTGCGGGAAAAACAAAATGAACATCTGTTTGAGTTCATTTTCACTAAGTATGCATAGGTTTTTCATTACCCTCTTCATGCTGAACTGCATGTGTTGTTTAGCTTTACAGTAAATGGACACCTGCTCTTAGCAGGTGCCCCTCCGTTTTCCCTAAATATCAATAATTACCAGTACCAAATGATATAGAAAGATATAGAGGGACCAGTTTTTTCAGCCTTATTGCCCAGCTGTTTCTAGAAGTGCTACTGGGGACTTTGTTGAGGCTGAGCTGTATGAGATAACTTGACCCCACTGGACAGTCTGACAGGGATCCAGCAGGAGTCGCAGGGATACTTCCAGTAAGGACGGCCCATCTGCTTCTGTTACTGTTACATAACCAGGTTGCTCATATTAGCCAAGACCAGAGAGGCAGGCATGCTGAGAAGCCTTTCTTCTCCGCAGTTACCACTCCCAGTAATTGCTTGGATTTTTCAATTATGGCGTGCAGGACCTTATAAAGATGTATGTCTTGCTATTGTGCTCAGACTAGCCAGGCATATTATATCACACTGCAGCTATTGATGCTGTTGACCTGAAACACAGTCACTACTGGGGCAGGAGAGTTGTTTTTCCACATAGTTGCATTGCTTTCATTCAAGTGACTGAACCTAGGAATTGATTTTAGCAGTGACTCCAATATGTGTGGCCCTCTGTGCCTGTTTGAATCCAGCTTGGCATCACTGAGTCAAACCTCTGTTTTCATTGCAGCACTGCAGCCCTAGTTACAGATTAGTTACAGTTGCTAGGCTATGAAGGACCGACTGGGTGAACCAGGCTGCTGGAGCTCTACCCTGAGGCAGATCAGTGCTGCGTATCTAGTTAGTAAAGAATATCAAAGACAGAAGATCAGCGAGTGATTGATGCAGCTGAACAATAACTTTTCCCTGAATTTGTATTTGAGTGTCTATTTATCCCTATCCAACAGCATAATGTCAAAATAAGTGTATTTCTAGGCCCCCCTCAGAATTTTGATTTTAAGACATTCAGGGGGTCAAGGAGGTTAATTAGGGGTTCCCCTGACACCCCTAGAACATCCTGTATTACTTATAGGTAGCCTGAAATAAAACAGTTACAGGCTCATGTTAAAGTGTTCTTGCCAGGTCCAGGCAACAAAGCAGCAGTCTCTGATTTATAAGGTGCAAGTGTTGTCCACTGCTTGGCGAAAGAAACGTGAGTTGTAATCAGGCTAGATCAGGTGGCGTCTTTAAGAGCTCAGATTGACTACATTATGGAATATAACACTTGTTCGTACTACAACAGAGGAGGAACACAAAAGCGACAAAGCTTGCAAAACCCAAGCCGAACCAGTAGCTTTACTCCCCAGGGCGAGGATTAGCTGTGCCTCACAGAAACTGGTCTAGAATGAGGGCAGAGGCAATGTGAGACAGTTATCAAACAGACCCCGGAAGACTTGCACGATGTAAAGACGGAGGGGCAGGGGCTCAAGGTCAACATCTTCATTTTAAACTTTCATGGCTGTTCAGAAACTTGGACTCATCCCTAGAATATACGCCAAAAGCCACCAATTAGCCTGAAATGATTCTTATAATTTCATCTATTCTTAGCAACATTGGCATTATTAAGTAAGCCATCACTTTAGCGGTTGGTACATTGGAAGGTTCACATTTCTTGCTTTTCGCTTGCTGCGTCAGCTTGGAGCATATCTAGGGGCAAATATCACCTCATGGCAAGAAACAGCAGGCAGATGACCGAGTAAAGTAGTGACACGCACAACCAATCAGGTTTCCATGGCGATACTAGCCTATGCCTTTGAAATAGCTCACGTATGTGCTACATATTCATGTGAACGTTACGTAAACATTTCTATTTTCAGTCTAGCTCCAGTTTCTGTGGTGTTTAAGCAAAGCCCTGCAGCCTGGGCAAAGCGTGAAGATCCTGAGCTAGCAGCTTGCACTGCATAATCAGGCTTAGGCTCTCACAGCATGCAGGCCCATGCTTCGGCATCACACGCTGTGTAATGAGTTAGCGGTGGCAGAGGCTGTTTGGAGCCGCCAGACTGGCCAAGAAATATCCTGTCTCAACACCTGGCTAACTGACTGGCCAGGCAGGTGTATTGCCTCAGCAGTCTGACTGCAGCAATGCGAGCAGCCTTCTCCCTTTCTACATTAGCATCACATGCTATACCAAACATGAAATGTTAGCCATCATAGCTTGTCGATGTCTTTTTGTCAAAAGTATGTCATTTATGAGGACATTTTACATGGGTGGGACCGCGTGCAGTGCACATGTTTGTGTCTGTGCTCGCTCACAGTTAGCCTAAGCCTTTTATTCCTGCTAGCCTCAAGCTCAGACGAGTGTTTGTAGAAGTCATTTTGTTGGCTTATGGTGAATTTCACCATTAGCAGAATTCAGGCATTAGAAGCTTTGCTGTGAGCTATTATAAGGTTTTATCATTAGTTAAATGAAATGTTATACAAGCTCTTGGAATTACTCATTGCTACTGAGTCACTGGCTTTCACTGAAAGGCTATTGATGCTGTGAAGTCAGGGGTTTCCAAAGGGTTTGTGAGGACTGTCATGTCTGTGAAGGAAAATTTGCACCAGGAAGCCCAAATAGAAGGATGACTCTAAAAGATGGTTCCAACATCCAGCACGCCTCATTAGCAGCATCCATGAGCATGCCTGATAGTCATTAGAGCTTAGGAAAGTGCCATGAGAAGAGAAATTAGCAGGGTGGTCTTCAGAAGCTTGAACTCATAATATCGACGCCAGTGGCCCAGCGCCAGAGGTAAATAATGAGTGTGGCATCTGAAAACCAGGGAGGCCCGGGCAGAAGAAAAACAAAACAGGTAAGGAAAGCAGGATGAGAAATCTGGGGTAAATCTGTCCAAAGGCCCCACGCATTCAGGAGAGCATAATTAGGTCTACCCGTTCTGAAATATATCTGCTAATATACAATTGTATGATCAGAAGTATGTGGACACCTGACCGTCAAACCTATGAGTTTGTCAGACATCCCATTGCAAAACCATGGCCATTAATACGTGGCTATAGCAGCCTCCACTCTTCTGAGAGGGCTTTCCTTCCACAAGAGTGTGTCTGTGGGCATTTGTGCCCATTCTGTCAGATTATTTGTGAGGTCAGACACGGATGTCGCATGAAAAGACCTCTCTTGCAATCGACACTCCAATTGACGGTGTTCAGTGGGGATGAGGTCCAGGCTTTGACCTGGTCACTGGAGCTCCTCCACACCAGTCTTGGCAGATCATATCTTAACGGAACTAGCGTTCTTCTGGCGTCCACCAGTTAATTCATCACATACTGCCAGATAGTGAACACTGCCAAATAATGAAGCATCATTCAAAACATGTTTCCAATGCTTGAGAGTCCAGTGGTGGCCTGCTTTATACCACTCCAGCCGACACTTGGCATTGCACATAGTGATGTTAGGCCTGTAAACAGCTGCTTGGTTACTGAAACCCATTTCATGAAGCTCTTGATGCACGTTTCTTCTGCTGATGTTGCTTCTAGAGGCAGTTTGGAGCTTTGTAGTTAATGATACAACAATTTTTGAGCCTGTGATTCAGCTCGGGAGGTTTAGTTTCAATTTGATCCAGTGATGCACAAGTTTTCTAGAGTCAGCTTCAACTCTTGACTCCTGCCAGTGGAGGCAATAGAGTCAACACCTTGACTACATGTAACTTTAACCAAGACGGCACCAGAGCCATTGATGACGGGAGATATCAGAAAATAAACATAGTTTATCCACTTTTTTTTAATCGCTACAGATCAGAGTGATATTGTTGGCAACTCCCAGATATGTCAAAGTCAAGGAGTCCTTTGGATTTGATGCCACTCCTCTACTTAGATGAGTTTTTCGCTTAGCACAATAGAAGAATGTACAGAATAGTGGGTTTATCGGGGCATTGACCTCTCCTTGACGTGCAGTGCAGCGGGTCTCGTTAAAAGCAATAAGTCACCTGAAGCCATGCATTACAGTGATTTTATTAGTGATGAAATCACTGTAATGCATGGCCTCAAGTGGCTTATTGCTTTCATAAAATGGTGAGAGCATAAAATTAAAATAATAAACTTTCAGTAAGTGAATTATAATTACTAACAATTACGTAAAACAATTTGTCCACCAATGTAGCTGAAATGCAGTTTATTTAGAGTGGCCTACTGAGGGAGGACAGGAACAGTCACCCATATATTTGCACAATAGTCATTTCATGAACTTTTACATTTTTTGGGTTTATAATACTAAACACACACTAGAATCTGGAGAGGTGGAGGTTTGCAGTGGAGAGGAGAGGAATGAAGGTCAGTAGAGATAAGACAGAATACATGTGTGTGAATGAGAGGGAGGCAGGTGGAAAGGTGAAGATGCAAGGAGTAGAGGTCGTAAAGGTGGATGACTTCAAATATCTTGGGTCAACCATCCAGAGCAATGGACAGTGTAGAAAAGAGGTGAAGAAGAGGGTGCAGGCAGGATGGAGTGGGTGGAGACGGGTGTCAGGGCTGATGTGTGACAGAAGGATAGCAGCAAGAGTGAAAGGGAAGGTTTACAAGACAGCAGTGCGTCCTGCTATGATGGATGGTTTGGAGACTGTGGCTCTGTCTAAAAGACAGGAGGCTGAGCTGGAGGTGGCGGAGATGAAGATGCTGAGATTTTCGTTGGGAGTGACAAGGATGGACAAGATTAGAAATGAGCAGATCAGAGGGACGGTGAAGGTGGAGCAGTTTGGAGATAAAGCCAGAGAGGCCAGGTTGAGATGGTTTGGACATGTGTTGAGGAGGAATAGTGGATATATTGGGCAAAGAATGTTGGAGATGGAGCTGCCGGGTAGAAGGAGAAGAGGTAGACCTCAGAGAAGGTTTATGGATGTAGTGAAGGTGGACATGGAGACGGTTGGTGTGAAAGTAGAAGAGGCAGTGGACAGGGCAAGATGCAGGCAGATGATCCGCTGTGGCGACCCCTAAAGAAGAAGAAGAAGATAATACTAAACACATACTACATCTTTTTCTAGGCAGAAACCTTCACTCTCCAAAATATCACCGCAATGATGATGCAAATTTCCCCCAGCACCTTTATCCAGTTTACTGTGTTGTGTTAGCATCAAGCTAACTGTGCCACCCATTGTGTTTTCCCCACTTGGTTTACCTCTCCTAAAGGCAGATCTAACACTGCGTGTAACATTGTTTACTTTTTATACCCAGTTTTGCAGTGAATCATATAGTATGTTAATGGAGGAGCTGTTTAATCTGCTAGCTGTCTTTCTGGCCTGCTGTCTTTCATCTCTCAATAGGCTCAGTGGTCCATGCGAGCAGTATAACTGTCCATGAACAGCACAGGTTCTTAGTGAGTTGGCACTTTAATATAGTGTATCAGTTGCTGTGGGGTGGTCAGGTGTGCATATATCAAGTGTTTCACAGCATATCCAGTCAGATTTTAAGACTATCCGTTTTGTGAATGCATAATAAATGTATGACAGTCTCATTTTGCAGCTTTTCAAGCAAGCACACCTGAGTCAGTGGTGGTCCAAAGTAAACAGGCTAAGCATATTTCAGGCTGGAGCATTCTGCTGTGGGATGTGTCTAATAACTGACACGCAAAGCATCCTTTATATTTAGTTTTGGTTTGGCGTGCCAATGTGTGCTCACTTTATATGCGGTGCCTTTTAAAGGGCCATATCTTACTTTTTTTATCTTATCTGTATTATGTTTTTCCCTGAGGTCCACCTCGGATAATAATGTCTTTTCGTGCATCAAAAAACTGACATAGTTCATAGTTCATAGCTAAACTGCTGTAGGCTGAATAGGTGGGTATTTGTGCATATAAATGTGTTTTGTGACATCACAAAAAAAATAAATAGCAAACAGGCTCTGCAGCTTAGTTTCTATATATGGACTGTATAGACAGTCCACATAATAAAGTGAGGTAAATGTAGTTTTCCACAAAATTGGCTCTTTAATTTAGTTTTTAATTTAATTTTTGGATGTACACAGGTTATTGATTGAATCTATGTGCATTTTCTAACACTGTCACTTTAAATTAGGGTATTCATGAAATGTCCAGCCCTAGATTTGAACCTTGCTATCTATCTCATGTTCAGGGTACATTGAGGAGGCCTGCATCATCCCTTGTCCATCTGACTGCAAGCTCAGCGAGTGGTCCAACTGGTCACGCTGCAGCAAGTCCTGCGGCAGTGGGGTTAAAGTGCGCTCCAAATGGCTCAGAGAGAAACCCTACAACGGTGGGAGACCCTGCCCTAAACTGGACCACATCAATCAGGTATGGAGCCAGCCTTAAAGAGCCCAAATTACTACATTTTTGTTGCATTGTTGGGTTTAATTAATGTTTATATGGCTATTTTCAGCCTGTCTTTTTTCCTTAGAACTAAACAGACTGGTTGTGTTACTGTGCCTTTAAAGATTTGACTTACCACTGGGAACCTTTAATGCAACTTTAGTTGCTTGAAACCTACATGACACTAAATTGCACTTGAGTTGCAAGAGGTAAAGCCTTCTGTGACTCATATGAAGCTTAGCCGCAACAGTTGCGACCATCCCGGCTTTATGGAACTAGTTTCATGGTTTCGTGAAGCAGCAATCATAATGCATCACATGATCGTATCCAATGAGATCATTTCAAGCGACGGATTTCACTGGTCCAATAGGAACGGAAATAAAACAGAGGCTGGCTCACTGTGTATTCGAAAATAGTTGAGATCCTCCTGATCAACTTTAGAAAAGTTTGATAGTTTCTTACACTTTGTCAGCGCCACCAAAGCTGTGATTGAATTGCTACTTAAACATGAAGTCTCAAAAGCATAACATACACATATCACACTCAGACAGCAAACAATCCTACATAGACTAATAAAAGGCAGATATATAGATGCAGAAAAAACAGGAATACCTGGTGGAGGGATATACGAACATAATAAAAATTCTGCAATTATGTAAATTATTCCTTGCTGATGCCATATGGCATGAATCATATATCATGTATCAAAAAACACTCATTTCTAAGTTGCCTAACTAGTGGAGTAGCTGACCGTGTTGCAGCTTCTGATTTGCTTTGTGTGTTTGTGAAATTACACAGAAATTATACTGTAGGCAACTCACAACATGCAACTGGTTACATGAAAGTGTCACTATGTAAATTAGATAGATATATGTAAATGACCTCTGTTCTGATTGGTTGCCCTTTGTTTAAACGCAGTCTGGCTAAATGCACAGAATAAACTGTTAACTTTAGGGGAAGTAAACTGGTTTAGGCTGGCTTTACATGGTCAAACTTCCATGCAACTTCATTTGCTTGAAACTTACATGAAAAACATTTTGCGCTTGAGTTGCATGTAAATCGTCCTGCAACTTACACGAAACTCAGCAGCAACAATTGCAGCCATCTCGACTTCGACTGCAACTTAAACAATTTTGACTTCACATTTCATGAAACAGCCAATCAAAACAGAAATAAGTCAAGCGATTATATCGAATTACAGACTTGGCTTTATGGCGAGAGCGATCCGGTATATAAAACTAATCCGAATCAGAATCCGAATCAGAGTATTGATCCCAGAGGGAAATTGTTGTTACAGTTGCAACTATTTATTTAAAAGAATAAACACTTTAATAATTTAAGACAAAAAAAGAGAAATTTGCAATATGTACAAGTTGAAATTCTTACAAACGCAGTAAATAAAATAGATCTGCTTGGCTGACTAGTGGAGTAATTAAATATGTTGCATGCAACTTTGAACTGTTTTTGAACTGTTTTGCGTAATTGTCAAGTTATACAGAGATAAGCAGAATAACTTCTTGTTTTGTTCAAAATCCATGAGATCCATAGTGTAACATCTCATTAACAGGGCCAGCATTACTTCTGGACAGAACTGTGCATTGGAAAATAACTCACGTTTGATGTGCAGACGCATCCAAGCGAGCCAAAAAGGAATGTGTCAGCGTTTCTTGTCATCCCTATTTTTTATTTCTTCTAGAAACGGTTCTCATCAGACCTGGGCTCCTCTGAACCGCCCACCAGCGGCACACTCGCACTTCCCCTCTGTTTCTAAACAGTTTATCACAGCTGGATCGAGGTCATGATGATCTGAAATGTAGATGTTTGTTTTTTTCCCCTCCAGCTTCGTATCTGTTCGGCCAGGTTCTTCTTTATGTTTTGAGCACAAAGCCTGAGCATCTGTTTATTTTCGTGTCTAGACTGTGAAATGATGTCGTGTTTTTAAATCTACTCTTAACAGGCTTGTTCACTTGCATAAAAAGTTTAGGCGCCCATGGTAGAATGGCTTGTTTTGTTGATTTTCTAAGTAACACAAAATCTACAGGGAGCACACTTCTGCACATTTTAATGCACAGTTACTGTTCGTTTGCTGATTTTACCATAGCAGGGAAGAAAACATGAAATGGTAAACCTCAGCATCTACCACAATGGGCGGCCAAGCGTTTGCATACGAGCGTATATGCAATTATAAGTTGTTCCAAGATGTTCTGGTCAATGTTCTCATGTCTCTTTTCTCCAACTCTCTTAAAATGCTGCTCGAGCGCAGGCTCAGGTAAGCACTGACTTTCAGCACCTTCGCTGCCTTTACAGCTACTTGAGAAATGCTCCTTGGCATTTTTACTGCATTCATTTTTACTGCACTTCTAAGCAACTGAATGCTGTACTGTTAAAGAAACCAGGTGTTAAAATCCTTTGTTTTTTTGTCAGAGTTGCTTAGTTTTGGGCCTTTTTAGCTGATTCATCCATTGCGCACATGTGTATATCCCTGCTGAAGGTGTACGAGGTGGTCCCATGTGTGAGCGATTGCAGTCAGTACGTCTGGGTGGCCGAGCCTTGGAGCATGTGGAAGGTCAGCAATGTGGACCTGAAGGAAAACTGCGGCGAAGGAGTGCAGACGAGGAAAGTCAGGTATGCCTAGGTCTCTATTTTTTTATGCTTCTTGCTCTTTCTGTGTATTTGCCGACTGATTCAATACAGGCGATGTTCACTGGCTAGTCTGTGAGTCAGTGATGGTTGTAGTAAACATTATGAGCACATATAAAGTTGGATGATAAAAGAAAAGCCCAAAGAAATGAGTGCTGGGTAGAGCTGACATAAAAGGCCATGTTCAATAAAGCTGATGACGATATAAATCACTGCTAAAGCGATGTGTCTCTGGCTGGATGTGATGGAAGTGCAGAGATTTTGTGGGGTGGGTAAATGGAAATCTAACTGACCTCTCTTAAAGTCCCTGTTTAGACAAACTAAATAGAAATACAAAGGCACCCTTTACTCTTCTGCCCATGAAACACTAACAACTACTACATCAACTACTACATCAACTACTACATCAACTACTACATCAACTACTACATCAGCAACGCAAGCACTTTCTTTGTGCACTAAAGGGCTGAGAAGCAGTCAGCATCCCCTCAATAGATTTTTCTATAAAGGCAACAAAAATAAATCAATATAATTCATAGGTCATTTATTTTTTCATCATTTGTGTTTCATATAGGAACACAAGAACAAATACATATTGTTGTTTCATTTGACTTTTTTGTTTAATTATCAAAAAGTGAGACACACTAGGTTGTATTGAGCGTAGAAATAACATTGCTCTTGCTTTTGGTTGAGTGTAGTTAGGCACCGTGTTGTCCTCTGGTTTGGGACTCTTATGTTGAAGGTCTCTGGGGGGGTAAGGTAGCAAGCTTCAGTAGTTCAGCTGGCTAGCAGGAAAGCGGTATAGCCTGAGCTAGCCTGTGTGTTGCATGTTTTGCTGTACATTGTTTTGAGTTGAATTTCCACTAAAGCTTAAAGGTTGAGCTGTTCTGTTATAAAACTTTGGACCCACCGGTGGGCCCTGTCCATTTAAGGGGGTAATATACTTTGTCGACTTCATTTTTGTCATAATAACTTCAATAAACTTCAAACACTTTGATGTCTTCGCTTATCTGATTTAAATAAATAAATAAATATATATAATGCAATGTTCTGGAACAGAACTATTTATATATAATAGTTTTTTTTAAAGAACCATATCCAACTGAGTAAGCAAAGAAACATTTAACCGTTGATTCCTTCAAATTGTTCTAAATAGAACCGTTTCCTTTACTAAACAGTTATACTTAAGAGTTCTGCTTCATTAGAGTAACTATATAAACGTAATACCATCGACCACATCTAAGAATTTTAAACAGGTGTATGGCTGACTTTGAAGATTCATACTGAATAGAAAGCAAGGATCTAGTCAGTGAACATAAAGTGCAGCACCAGCAGTCCAGCTTGAAAGATAAATCTTTATTAGTCCCACAACAGGGAAATTCACAGTACTAGGCAGCAAAGGGAAAGCAAGGCACTCGGGTAAAGAAAAATCAGGAAGAGAATTAACAAACATTAACAAGTTAATTTCTTAATGAGGTTACAGTTTGTTTGTTACTTGTTTGTATACAGACAATATAGACTATAATACCAAAAGTATTCGCTCGTCTGGTTTCACACAATGTGATTAATGTGATGTCGGCCCACCCTTTGCAGCTATAGCAGCTTCAGCTCTCCTGGGAAGGCTTTCCACAAGGGTTAGGAGTGTGTTTATGGGAATGTTTGACCGTTCTTCCAGAAGAGCATTTGTGAGGTCAGACACTGATGTTGGACGAGAAGGCCTGGCTCACAGTCTCCACTCTAATTCATCCCAAAGGTGTTCTATGGGGTTGAGGTCAGGACTCTGTGCAGTCCAGTCAAGATCTTCCACACCAAACTGGCTCATCCACGTCTTTATGGACCTGCTTTATGCACTGGTGCTCAGTCATGTTGGAATAGGAAGGGGCCGTCCCCAAACTGTTCCCACAAAGTTGGGAGGATGAAATTGTCCTCTTGGTGCTGAAGCTTTAAGAGTTCCTTTCACTGGAACTAAGGGGCCGAGCCCAACTCCTGAAAAACACCCCCACACCATAATGATGATGAATTCACAGTTGTGTACTGTATGTGTGTGAGGTCTAAAGGGGGATGGAGGACGGTTCTACTGGAAGCAGTGCTGGTTGTATAGTCTAGCAGCAGCAGGAGGCAAGGACTTGAAAGAGCCTGTCACTGTAGGAGCTGCCCAGTGCTGCCAGGATAAAAACATGAATCTTAAATCAGCAGGATATGAGACTAATCTAGCAATACACACCACAGATTTCAGTACACAGCCCCTTCATTCCTGTCCTCCCAATGCAGGTGTATGCTGAACACGGTGGACGGCCCCACTGATGCTGTGGAGGACTACTTATGTGACCCAGAGGAGATGCCTGCAGGGACCCGGGAAAGCAGGCTGCCTTGCCCGGAGGACTGCGTCCTATCTGACTGGAGTCCCTGGACACCCTGTGAGCTGGTAATAACTGAACTCCACTTGTATCCGTCCTATAATATCACAGCACAAAGACCACCCCTCATCTATTTAATGTCTAGTCAAAACAGCCATTAAGTACAAGTTATTCATTTTTCAGTCTTGGGAAAACAAACTGAACATATGCTAAACAGTAAATTACCCAGAAACCTCAATAACTAAATCATTTTGTTTCCAGTATTTAGTGTATTCACCTTTTTTCTTTATTACAGCTTCAGTTCTTTACAGGAAACTTGCTTTCCATGCTTTAGTGAAATCTGCCGGGATATTTTTCCACACCTCCAAAGTTCAGTCTTAGAAGTTGGTTCCATTTTTCTCTGCTTCATTTACAAATTTTTGAATGGCAGTTAAAAAAAAGGCTTGAATGAATTTTTTTTTTCTCCTAAAAGATTTTGACTTGTACTCTGTCGTTTGGACTGAAAATTAAGAAAATTAATTAGACCTTGTGTGGCGTCATATCACGTGACACCTCATCTATTCTCTATCCTCTTAACCTCCATCAGGAATGGTTGTGACTGGCAGCCTTGAATTTATTCCTAACTTGCAAACAGCATCTGCTAAAACATGTAACGTTTATCTAAGTTACTCGCAGACAAACTGCAGCTCTCCAAATCATAACCTTTAGTGTTCCTCTTTTCTAAACAACCCTGTAATCCAGGGGGGTTCAGAGTCCGACTCCTGGCCCAAATGAGGCCCACGGAGAGATTTTAATGTAGGCCTGTAGCTTCTGTTTTAAAGTGTGTTATAAGTGGCTCTTCAGCCAATACCCTGCAGTGTTTCCTTTCACCTCATGGGGGCAGCAGTGCTGTGAATTTATATTGTATTATGCCGCACTGTGGTAACGAAGTTCACTAAACTTGAAGAGTCTTACCTCTCTTACTACACCTGCAGCTTAAATTACTCAATGACATTTATTCAAGATTATTGCCATAAAGCACAAACTTAACACAGAAAACTGGCAATAATGATGAAATGGAAATTTGAATACTTTTTCATCGAGAGCCACAGCAAATGTGAGAGTCTCAAATGTGAAAAGACTGTACTGAATAAATATTATAAATAATAAATGAATAATGATTATGAATAAATATTGTGTTTTACATCTGACTGCCTCAAGGTCTTATGATATCCTCCACACTCTGCACTTGAACATATAAAAGTGACGATCACCTCTTTCATTGAATTTTGAGTGTTTAATCAATCGTTACACCCGTGGGGTTCCCGGTCAGAAGTGACCGCCATAGGAAATGAATGGGTATCCAGACAATATTCATCCATCAGACAGAGAACATCCTCATACACACCCACCCAACTCACTCACTCATCCTCATACACACCCCCCCAACTCGCTCGCTCATCCTCATACACACCCCCCCAACTCGCTCGCTCATCCTCATACACACCCCCCAACTCACTCACTCATCCTCACACACACCCCCCAACTCACTCGCTCATCCTCATACACACCCCCAACTCGCTCACTCATCCTCATACACATCCCCCCAACTCACTCACTCATCCTCATACACACCCCCCAACTCACTCACTCATCCTCATACACCCCCCCAACTCACTCACTCATCCTCATACACACCCCCCGAACTCACTCACTCATCCTCATACATACCCCCCCAACTCACTCACTCATCCTCATACACACCCCCCCAACTCACTCACTCATCCTCATACACACCCCCCAACTCACTCACTCATCCTCATACACACCCCCCCAACTCACTCGCTCATCCTCATACACATCCCCCCAACTCACTCGCTCATCCTCATACACACCCCCCCAACTCACTCGCTCATCCTCATACACATCCCCCCAACTCACTCGCTCATCCTCATACACCCCCCCAACTCGCTCGCTCATCCTCATACACACCCCCCCAACTCGCTCGCTCATCCTCATACACACCCCCCCAACTCGCTCGCTCATCCTCATACACACCCCCCAACTCGCTCGCTCATCCTCATACACACCCCCCAACTCACTCGCTCATCCTCATACACACCCCCCCAACTCACTCGCTCATCCTCATACACACCCTCCCCAACTCACTCGCTCATCCTCATACACACCCCCCCAACTCACTCGCTCATCCTCATACACAACCCCCTCAACTCACTCACTCATCCTCATACACACCCCCAACTCACTCACTCATCCTCATACACACCCCCCCAACTCACTCACTCATCCTCATACACACCCCCCCAACTCACTCACTCATCCTCATACACACCACCCCCAACTCACTCACTCATCCTCATACACACTCCCCAATTCACTCACTCATCCTCATACACACCCCCCAACTCACTCACTCATCCTCATACACACCCCCCAACTCACTCACTCCTCATACACACCCCCCAACTCACTCACTCATCCTCATACACGCCCCCCCAACTCACTCACTCATCCTCATACACCCCCCCAACTCACTCACTCATCCTCATACACACACCCCCAACTCACTCACTCATCCTCATACACACCCCCCAACTCACTCACCCTCATACACACCCCCCCAACTCACTCACTCATCCTCATACACACCCCCCAACTCACTCACTCACCCTCATACACACACCCCCCAACTCACTCACTCATCCTCATACACACCCCCCAACTCACTCACCCTCATACACACCCCCCCCAACTCACTCACTCATCCTCATACACACCCCCCAACTCACTCACTCACCCTCATACACACACCCCCCAACTCACTCACTCATCCTCATACACACCCCAACTCGGTCACTCATACTCATACACACCCCCAACTCACTCACTCATCCTCATACACACCCCCCCAACTCACTCGCTCATCCTCATACACACCCCCCCCAACTCACTCACTCATCCTCATACACACCCCCCCAAACTCACTGACTCATCCTCATACACACCCCTCCAACTCGCTCGGACATCCTCATACACACCCCCAACTCGCTCGCTCATCCTCATACACACCCCCAACTCGCTCGCTCATCCTCATACACACCCCCAACTCACTCGCTCATCCTCATACACACCCCCCCAACTCACTCGCTCATCCTCATACACACCCCCCCCAACTCACTCACTCATCCTCATACACACCCCCCCCAACTCACTCACTCATCCTCATACACACCCCCCCAACTCACTCACTCATCCTCATACACACCCCCCCAACTCACTCACTCATCCTCATACACACCCCCCAACTCACTCACCCTCATACACACCCCCCCAACTCACTCACTCATCCTCATACACACCCCCCAACTCACTCACTCACCCTCATACACACACCCCCCAACTCACTCACTCATCCTCATACACCCCCCCCGAACTCACTCACTCATCCTCATACATACCCCCCCAATTCACTCACTCATCCTCATACACACCCCCCCAACTCACTCACTCATCCTCATACACACCCCCCAACTCACTCACTCATCCTCATACATACCCCCCCAACTCACTCACTCATCCTCATACACACCCCCCCAACTCACTCACTCATCCTCATACATACCCCCCCAACTCACTCACTCATCCTCATACACACCCCCCCAACTCACTCACTCATCCTCACACACACCCCCAACTACCCGAATTTTATTTGCTTACTGATCCAAATTGCTCTGAGTGATCCAACAATAAAATAAGTCTTGTGCATCTTTTATACAGTGATAGTAAACACAATAGCTCACAGAAAGCTCTGATTCCATGCATTTTTTACATAATTTGTAAATAATATTTCAGCCCCCAGCTATTTTGACGGTACAATCTGGCCCATCTTTGTAAAAGTTTGGACACCCCTGTCTTTATCATTCCGTAGTGTCATTCAAATGCATGCAAGCTGACCTTTAAAGAGCCAAAGTATTGCAGAGATAGAGGCAGTATGTAAAATGACGTAACCTTTCGAATTTATACTCTACACTGCAGACAAATAGGGATCATCATATCACCAGAAAGTTGTCATGTCCAACCCTTTCCTCCACCCCTCCTCTAACTTTGCAAACATTAACACTTTTTTAATGTTAAGCAATTAGCTACCTTTATAAGCTGCCACTTAATAGCCAACAACAACTGAGTACTTACTAGTCTTGAAGAAGTGTTGCAAGTTTAGCATCAAACTTCATCCCTTTACTCACCAAGAGCTCCAGTGGTGGAAAGCAACACAAATGTTAACCCTTATTTTGCTTTTAAAGGGGGCAACAGTGGGAATAACAGTCACTTGCCAAGAGGTTCAGCCATCGTTGCATTTACTGTTCCATTCATCAGATGTGCATCCTTAAAAGCTCTTTTATAAGTCTGTAAACAGTTACTATGATTGACAAGGTTAGAATGTGCTCGGTTCTGTTGGGCTGATGGTGGACTTGACGCTATAATCACCTCTTAAAGTACCAAGTGGTTTTACGAGACGGGACAGGTCAGGGCTTGCTGTTTAGCATGCTAACTTCAGTAGATATCTCTGTAACACAGTACCTAGACATCTTTGACGTAATGTAAAAACTGTTATTTCTTCACTTTCTGTTCATAATTTTAGTTCATTTTGGAATGTTTTAAACTAAAAATCTTACAAATCGCACCTTTATGGCTTTGCCGCCCCCTCTACAAATGGAAACTGTACTAGACATACTGAATGTTACTGTAAATGATTATGGTTTTAATAAACAAAATGTTGATAATTATTGATTTTTTAATTTTTTTATAAGACAAAGATGACACTGGGAGAAGCAAGTACAGACATTAGAGGGCACAATGTCCTAGAATTCACATTTATGTAAATTTTTACTTATTTTATTGAGCATTTTGTTCCGATGTATCAGTTTTTCTGCTTAACAACCATCTTAAAGTCTTGTCCACAGCATCTTTTTGCCTTGTTACCTTCATTTGGTGATTTTTCACTAAACCACAGCTCTAAGAGTAGCTGCCAATTAAAGAGCTATGTAAATTGAGATATGGAAAACATCCCGCAACATGGTAATTGGTAGCTTCCAGCTTTTGCTGGTCTTTATCCATGTTAGCATTAGTGGTTAAGCTGTGTTTTCCAGCTCATTCCAGCTTCCCTTCAGAAAGTTCATGCTCCCAGTCCTTTTCCCCGCCTCGAGATGTTATTAATCACATGCTATTCACTTTAAAGGCCTGACATTATGGCCCCCCTGCAATCTGGCTCTGAGTGTGGAGTCTGCAGTCGATGCCCCATGTGTTATTCATGACACGAGCCGGAGAAGTTATTCCAGTGGTGTTTCCCTCTGGACCTAAAGCCAGAGCCGGCAGCCGGGCAAAGGCAAACATTAGCATTGCCGCGGCACTGCTGTTCACAGCCTGGCCCTCCTGGCTTCTCTCGCCCGCTCTCTCTCTCTCTTGCTCTCTGTCATGCTCTCTCGCTCTTTTTCTTCGTTCTCTTGCTCCCTCCTGTCTCACTCTCGCTCTCCCTCTGCCTCTCTCTTTCTCATCTGGGTTATGACGAGAGGGATCTTGTTATTTTCGGGGCTGTAAATGACTCCGCCGAGATCCACTGGTCCTCTGAGGGACCAAAACAGCGGCGTGGAAAAATCAGAGTGACCCGTTTTGATGCTCTTTTTCGGACAACACTCGTTCGGCTCTGGGACGAAGAAAAAAGGAGCAGTTTTTTTTCTTTTTCTGTGATCTGCCACCACCTGACTCTCACCACCAGCTGTTAATCACATTTAACTGTTATTCACAAGTGAGCATATGCTGTGATGTGGGCAGGCCTGCTAATGAAGTGTGTGTGTGTGTGTGTGTGTGTGTGTGTGTGTGTGTGTGTGTGTGTGTGTGTGTGTGTGTGTGTGTGTGTGTGTGTGTGTTCTGAAGCCCTGTAGCGGTCGAGGCGATCGGCAGAGGACGGCCTACGCCCTGCGGCTGCCCAAAGAGGGGAGAGAGTGCCCCAAAAGCATGGAGACTGAGCCCTGTCTGCTCAACAGGAACTGCTACCACTACAGCTACAACATCACAGGTACCCACAAAGCAGCATCTCACGTCTCCCCTTGCCAGGCAATTACTTCTTTCTATCATGATAAGCCACATAAGCAATGCAAGGCAACCACTGGATTTCATGTGTTGTTAGCCACAGTAGCATTTTCTGCTAAACTGTCATTTGAACAGTGCCTTTATTTACTAGACAGGCTTTGCTACTCAGGTATGGAGTTCTTGTTGTTGGCCACATTATCCCACTAATAATAATCTTTGCGTAGTGAAAGTTGGCCTTGGCTAGGCGGTAACACCAGGCTTTTAGTTGTTGTTTACGAGTCGATCTGTTCTAATCAGTAACTACTGGCTTTAATCTTTGTTGGCCACATTAGAATTTGTAGTCAAACTGTCCCTTTAACCCAATATTTAGCATGATGTTAGTAACTTTGCCGCCCGTTTGTAGTCGTCCACATTAGTATTTTTGGTCAAGCTATCCCTTTAACAGTAGCTTTGTTTAGCATTTGAAAGTTGGCCTTTAATTTGTAGCTAACCATGTTTATTATGTAACTTCCCCTTAAACAGAAGAATTGTTTAGCTTTATGCGAATTGGCCTTGGCTAGTCAGTAACTGTTGGCTTTCATTTCATGCGTATAGCTACAAAAAAAATACAGTATTTTTAAATGGGAAAGAATCTTAAGTCAGGCTTAAATTTATGTAAATAAGACAAATGTGATTAATTGTGATGAACTACACAAAATAAAGTGATTAATTGCGAACAACTACCATTAAATTAAGATTTATCATGATTAATGTGCTTAATTGTGATCAACTACTTAACAATAATGAGATGAATGGTGATTAACTAAAGAAAATAATGTAATTAATCGCAATCAACTCCATAAAAAATGAGAGTAATCACCATTCACTGCACATGATAATGGAATTACTCACGATTAACCACACAAAACAGTCTAAAAAGTCACGATTGTGTAAAAGAAATGAGATTAATTGTAATTAACTACACAAAATTATGTGACATCGCAATCAACTATGTAAAAATTATTGTGATTAATCACAATTAACAAACTAAATGATGTGATTAATTGCAATCCATTACATAAAAGGAATGAGATTAACTGCGATTAACTACACAAAATAATTTAAGTAATCATGATGAACTACATAATTAAATGAGATTAATAACAAACATTTTGTATAGTTGACTGCAATTAAGAACAAAAAATTGTGATTAAATTGCAATCATCTACACAAAAAATGTGATTAATCATGATTAACTACACAAAATACTTCGATTAATCGTGATTAACTATACAGAATGCTTCGATTAATCACAGTTAACTACACAAACTACTTAGATTAATCACAATTAACTACACAAAATACTTTGACTAATCACCATTAACTACACAGGATACTTCGATTAATCACAATTAACTACACAAAATACTTCAATTAATCACGATTAACTTCACAAAATACTTTGATTAATCACAATTAACTACGCAGAATACTCAGATTAATCACAATTAACTACACTGAATACTTAGATTAATCGCAATTAACTACACAGAATACTTCGATTAATCGCAATTAACTACACAAAATATTTAGGTTAATTGCAATTAACTACACAACATACTTTGATTAATCACCATTAACTACACAGGATACTTTGATTAATCACAATTAACTACACAAAATACTTCGATTAATCACAATTAACTACACAAAATACTTCAATTAATCACGATTAACTTCACAAAATACTTTGATTAATCACAATTAACTACGCAGAATACTCAGATTAATCACAATTAACTACACTGAATACTTAGATTAATCGCAATTAACTACACAGAATACTTCGATTAATCGCAATTAACTACACAAAATATTTAGGTTAATTGCAATTAACTACACAACATACTTTGATTAATCACCATTAACTACACAGGATACTTTGATTAATCACGATTAACTTCACAAAATACTTCGATTAATCACAATTAACTACGCAGAATACTCCAATTAATCACAATTAACTACACTGAATACTTCGATTAATCGCAATTAACTACACAAACTACTTAGATTAATCACAATTAACTACACGAAATACTTTGATTAATCACCATTAACTACACAGGATACTTCGATTAATCACAATTAACTACACAAAATACTTCGATTAATCACGATTAACTTCACAAAATACTTTGTTTAATCACAATTAACTACGCAGAATACTCTGATTAATCACAATTAACTACACCGAATACTTCGATTAATCGCAATTAACTACACAAAAAATTTAGGTTAATTGCAATTAACTACACAAAATAATGTGATCAATCACAGTTAATTATATCAGCCCTGGTATAAATATTTGGCAGTCTAACGCTGTTCAGCAGTCCTCAAAGGAGTCGTTCTCTCTGATCCTCCTCTTGTCCCAGAGGCACATGGCTATTTTAGGCCACACTGTATGAGCGCTATGCCTGAGATCATTACTAGAAAAGCTTTTTAGTGTTCTCTTTCTTCCCCAGACAGACACAGAGCGAAGATCCACTGAATAATAGAAAACAAATCCTAGACGTTCTTAGAATCCCTTTAATGGTTTGCTGGCACGTTCGGCATTCTGTAGTTAGTGCCACCCTATTTTGTCCGGTAACTCTAAATGGGCGCTGGTACTACTTTAAGAATGAGGGTTACTGATGAGGCTCCTCATTGTTTGACGTTTATGAGTTGAGACAAATGGTCGACTGGGAGTCATTTGTATGTTGCAGTTGTTCTTGCATGTTTGATCACGACTGATTGATGAGCACAGTATCACTCATGGGTGTGGTCACTGCTCTGTGTATTTGTGTGGTTCCTCAGATTGGAGCACATGTCAGTTAAGTGCCAACGCCGTGTGTGGAATCGGCCGGAAGACTCGCATGTTAGACTGCGTGAGAAGTGACGGCAAATCTGTGGACCTGAAGTTCTGCGAAGAGGTTTGTGTACAGAGTTTCAGTGAAAATAAAACTCTTTTAAAAAACGCATTAATAATGAAATCGAAATTATGTTCTAAATTATCACTGTGCACAATTTCTAGTCTATTCATTTCTAGTCTTTCTGGTTAATTAAGTTAGAATTATTTGTTCTTCGGAATATATTTCTGAGGAGAGTAGATCCAAGATAACCCACTTGCATAAGGAAAGATCATTTTTAAAAAGATCCAGAGAAAATGTGACGCCTAAAAACCACCTGAAAGCCCTAAGAGACCCCCAAAAAAATCAAGGTCCACTCTTGCATCAGATCTGAAAAAGTCCATAGGTGTTTGTGTCCACTGTGAGACAACTTGGCGATATTGGTCTGAAAGAATGAAAAATGTGTAGCTATCAAGATGACCTCACTGAGAAAAGGAAACAGACAAAAAAGAAGAAAATGTGAAAATAAAACTGCTGGTGTTCTCAGAACGATGGACTGACCACCCCACAGTCCAGACATCAACATCACTGAAAGTGATTGGGATTACTTGGATCGTGAAAAGCACGTAGTGCAACCAGCTTAACCCTGCATTCACACCGGCACCGACTTTTCACCCGTTCTCATCTAAAGGCCTCAGCAAACGTCTTGCGAAACGAAATTCTCAAGGGTTGTGCGAAGCCGAAAGTGCCTTTGCGAGCTTATAAGCTTGCATACTTTCTGTGGTTTTGTGTTGCGGATGCTCCACGTGACGCTATGACATTTTATGATAAGTTTCTACTGGAAAACGATTCTTTCACAGTTCTAACTGTGGTGACAACACATAAGGTGGAACGGGAAAATTCAAACAAGAAGCTGGTGAATAGAAAGCCAACTTCAGCCTTGTCCTCGTTCTGAACCTATAAGGTCACCTATATGTTTTGATGCTTACTAATATTAGTATTACCAAATACCAGACATAGTTTCTTAAATTTAGGGGCTATTCATTGGTTATTTATCAAATGGTTGGTTGGTTAGTGTAGTGGTTAACACCTCTGCTTTCTACGCTGTAGACTGGGGTTCAATCCCGCACAAGCACCCTACACTATACCAATAAGAGTCCTTGGGCAAGACTCCTAACACCGCCTTGGCCTGCCTGTGTAAAATGATCAAACTGTAAGTCGCTCTGGATAAGAGTGTCAGCCAAATGCCAGAAATGTAAGTCAAATGTGTGTTTCCTAGTGGAATATTAGTGTGTCTGCCGAACTTCCTTGAAGTTGTCCATCTTTGTTTCATGACACGCCTCTTTTTTATTGACCAATCACAGGCTTTGTCATGTAGTGTCTTCGTCCAAGGAGTTTGCCCAGCTGCCATGTGCGCGACACAGCAAATGAGGCCTCCGCGCGACGTCTGCGGTTGTTCGTTTTCCACGCAATTGCGTTGTTTGCTGAAGCCGTCGTCTCCGCAGGAAGTATGCTGAGGCCTTTAATCATTGATTGCTCATCGCCTGTGGGCATTTCTGAAACCCTACTGACCATTGGTTGCCATGGTTTCACTGACACCAAGCACAAATCAGATGCATTCCTTCTAAATTTGAAAATCCTGGTGAGAAATCGCTTGTGTGCTTATTGTTATATAATCCCTGTGTCTGTGCAATCAGTATGTGAGGAAAACATCTAGGAACTAAAAGTGGAGCATGCTGTTCACACTGGTGCAGATAAAGTGCGCACTATGCTGCGAAATGCTCAATTCCTATTGGTAATTGTCAGAGCTGGACGAAGTACACAAATCATGTACTCGAGTTAAAGTCGAGACCCCCAAGGTAAAATATTCCTCCAGTAAAAGTAGAAGTTCCTCCCTTTAGACCTCCACTTGAGTAAAAGTACTAAAGTATTTACCTTCAAATGTACTTAAGTATAAAGTAAAAGTACTAAAAGAGTAATTCTGGCTCTGATGTCCTGTTATCATTTTTATAACCAGACTGGCTTCATGAACTCATTTCAGGTGAAAGTCCTCCAGCGTCTCTCTTGGTAAACCAGTCTTTTAATAGAACGTCATTAATTAGTGACGCTGACGTCTATTAAAATGATCAGAAGCACAAAACACTGAAGGTAAACAGTTTCCATCAGGGAGAACCGAGTGGCTCTGAAATCACTTTTTACACACAAGCAAAGTTTCAGTTTCAGATTTATTTACAACTTAGTTCCAAGTTTAAGTTGAATAAAAACTGGCTTTAAACTCAGGATCACAGATGAGCTCCTTTACTATGCTGATCTGTAGGCGTCTGTTCATAAACATAAACCAGCCCAAACTCATTTACTATAAAATGAACTGGTGTTTGTAGAAATTCAGAAAAAAGCCGCGTCAGTCTCGACTGCATATGTGGACATATTTCTATATTGAGCTCTATTTACACAAAGTTAGGTTAGTTCATCATTTATGTTGAACAGACTCTCCCAAAGTTTTACGCTGCTGCGCTGACGTTGAACCGCGTGCTGCACTGGGTCGGTATGACCAACAGGTCAAAACCAGCTCTAAACAAAGTGACCGCTGGGCCCTGATTGGTGCTCTGGCTTTGCGCTTCTTTCGTTTTGACATGTTACGTTTTTATATGCACAGAAACCAAAAGGAACGACAGATTTCTCAAAATGTAGGAGGAAAAAGTCGGATATTAGACTCTGAAATGTAGTGGAGTGAAAGGAAAAAGTCGCCCAGAACGGAGAAACTTCAGTACAGATACACCAAAAATACTAAAGTACAGAAACTAATTACATTTACTCAGTTACTCAGATACTGTCCACCTCTGGTAATTGCCACATTCCTTGGCATTCCATTTGTATGAAGGTAAACTCTGCATAACTTTGTCACGTCGGCAACTTTGCATGGCCAGCATTGTCACTGCCTCCAATCTTCAGCTCTCATTATAAATGAATGACCCTTGGCTGCTTTGTCACGTCGCATCGCTGCCGATGTAAATGTAGGGTAAGACTGAACTTTGGAGGTGTGGAAAAATATCCCTGCACATTTCTTTGAGAAACTGGAAGTGAGTCTCCTCAAAAGAATGAAATCTCTAATAAACATAAAAAGTGGACACTAATATTATATTTAGTGTTTAGACGCCGAGTCATTCTGCTTAAAAAATGAAAAACTTTTACTTAATTGCCAGTTCAACTGGAAATTAAAGGAAGGGTGGTTGTAGTAATAATAATAATTATTATTATTTTTTTTTGTAAAATGATTAATAATATTATGATTATTGATGTTCATTTCTTAATTAATGTCACTTAGCTCTACGTGTGGCTTCAGTGTAGCCCAAAGTAAGTAAGAAGCCACAATGAAACTATTACAGGTATAAATTGCACCGTAGAACATGCCCACTTTCAGCTGTCTGCCCATAGCTGGTGAATTGCCATCACCTTCACTTTTGTTGATATGGCGTCATGATGAGGCAGTCTTTAAAAAAAGAGGCTATTTTGAGGCCTGTTAAATTGGTGGGTTAATGTGGTCTGTGTGACAGGGCTGGTGGAAGATCAGTCGAAGGCGGAAAAGTCACTTTAATTGGACCCCGTGGGTGATGGAGGAACATTTGCAGCTTTGGCTGCGTTTTAGCCCCATAACCCAGTTTCTCCAGCCAGCGGTATGACGAGTTTTCTGAAATGTTGGCTGGAGATCTGTGGCTGAAGCTGAGGCTCCTCAGGGAACGAGGGAAACTGACTCTAACGCTGCACTTTTGAAAGTAAGACATTCAACTGGCCCATGTTGATGCAAAGTTATGTGTGTGTTTGTAGCTGGGCTTGGAGAGAAAGTGGCAGATGAATGCTTCCTGTACTGTGGAATGCCCAGTGAACTGCCAGCTCTCGGAGTGGTCAGCATGGACAGAGTGCTCCCAGACCTGCGGCCTGGAAGGTGAGGATAAATAACTTTGTTTCCAGCAATAGATAACATATAGATTTACACCAAATGAGAGTCAGTCATCCGAGACCTGTTAGATGCCTGAAATTTGCTTCTTTAGTTTTGCAGGTTAATGTAGCTAACAGGGAGCGATTGCATGATACCACTTTTTCTGTTCTGATTCCAAAACTGACCGATACAGATCCAAGATTTTGTCACACTTGGCTCCTCCCACTCCCCATGTGCTCGTGTTGTGTTTTGGTCTAGTCCACGTGCTTTTTGTTTTGATCCCAGTCCTGCCCCTTGTTTGGTTACTCCGCCCCTGATTGTTCCCACCTGTGTCTTGTGATCCCTTGTTAGCCCTCATGTATTTAAGCTCTGTGTTTGCCCTGGTCTGTGTTGGTCTTTGTACTTTGATTGTGCTGGTTGTTTTATGTTTATGCTGTTTGGAGTTCTGTGTTCCTTTTCGTCGTGTCTGTCCCTCCTGCTCTTCATGTCAGCTATATGAACCTGGACCGTTTTGACCATGACCCTGGATTTGCCCATAATAAAAGTCGCTTATCTCAGCACGTGCGTCCACCTCATCGCTCCCCACCGTTACAGATTTCTTCTTTTAAAAATACTAAACTTTAAAGTGAGCTCATTTTAAGTTGAGCATTTCATTTTACATAGGCATGTAAAAGTAGGCAATCATGCTCAAACTAATCAAACACACTAATACCCCAGATTTTTTTTCTCCCTGCCATATCAAATCCATCATTATCTGCTGTCACTATGCCAGCTCAATACAAATTGCATGCCTAAATCCACCTACGTCTCAGAACTTGTTTGACTCTTTAAGCTTTTATCATTCAGATTTAGGCAATTACAGTGCGTAATAAATCAGTGAGGCTTTAAAACTTCTCACAGTGTTACACTTACTCTATTCTAAGCCACTTAATCTAAAATTGAAGATATTAAAAACACATACAAAGAAAGAGAAAGACTGTAAAACATAGGCAACACTTCCTGCCTGCAGTTTTCAATATCATTCTGAAATGGAAGACAAAGAGCAACAAAATGTGGAAGACACAGAGAACTCTCTGATAGAACTGCTAGACTGGCCATAATGAACAACAAAGCCCCCAAATTACTGCCAAAGACCTTAAGCAAGATTAGGCTAGTATGATCGGCCCACCCTGGCGTGTTATAGGACACACATTGTGTACATGGAAGGTTCACCAGAAGGTAACCTTAGCTGTGATCTCACCACAAAATTCAGTGTCTAAAATACGCAAAACTACATCTAGTTAAGCCAGAGGCATTTGTCAAATTCATTGGTTTGATGAAACAAAAATGATCTATTTAACTGCAATCACCAGAGATAAGTTGGAGAAAAAAAGCAGCAGCATGGAGCCGGAGCTTGTGCGGGAGGTTGAGAGGTACCAACTAGATATAGTTGGGCTCACCTCCACCCACAATGTCAGCTCTGGAACCAAACTCCTGGATAGGGGCTGGTCCCTCTCCTACTCAGGGGTTGCACAGGGTGAGAGGTGCTGGATAGGTGTGGGGATACTCATGAGGCTGTGCAGTTGGAGTTTGTCCCGGTGAATGAGAGGGTTGCCTCCATGTGAATTAAAATCACAGTGAGTAAAACTCTGACAGAGAGTAAAACTCTGTGCTTATGCACCAAACAACAGGTCGGATTATTCAGCCTTCTTGGAGACAGTGGATGGGGTTCTGGAAAGCCTACAGACTCCGTAGTCTTACTGGGAGACTTCAGTGCTCATGTTGGCTATGACAGAGAGACCTGGAGAGGCATGATCTAAACCTGAATGGTGAATTGTTATTGGACTTCTGTGCCAGGCATGGATTGTCCATAAGGAGCACCAAGTTCAAACACAAGGATGTGTATACAGTGTACATGGTACCAGAGCTCCTTGGGTCAAAGGTCAATGATTTACTTTGTTGTCATTTCCTCTGACTTGGGACCATATGTTCTGGACACTTGGGTGAAGAGAAGTGCTGAGCTGTCAACTGATCACCATCTGGTGGTGAGTTGGTTCAGATGGCAGGGAAGACTGATGGTCAGACCCAGTTGGCCCAATCAAATAGTGAGGGTGTGCCGGGAATGACTGTCGGAGGCCCCTGTTCGGAATGATTTCAACTCCCACCTCCAGTAGATCCTCCCCCATGGAAGTCAGGGCCAGAGGCTTATGGAGTGTCTAGCTCCATTTCCCTGGTGGAGGTCACTGAGGTAGTTGGTAAGCTCCTCAGTGGCAAGGCACCGGGGGTGGATGAGATTCATCCAGAGTTGCTTAAGGCTCTGGATATTGTGGGACCAGAGGGTGTGTGCGAACTACTGGGGTATCACATTGCTCAGCCTCCCTGGGAATGTCCAAAGTGTTGGAAAGGAGACTTTGACTGATAGTTGAAGAGGAACAATGCAGATTCCATCCTGGCCATGGAACAATGGACCAGCTTTTCACCCTCTCACAGATTGTTGAGGGACATGGGAGTTTGCCAACCCAGTCTACATGTGTTCCCCAAGATATCTTGTGGGAGGTCCTCCTGGGGTATGGGGTGCCGGGGTTACTACTCCAGGCCATTCAATCTCTGTAATCCTGCAGAGCTGTGTCCGTATACTCAGCATTAAGTCAGACTCTTTCAGTGTTATTGTTGGACCCCGCCAGGGTTGTGCCTTGTCTCCACTCTGTTTGTGATATTCAAGACGTAGCCAAGGTCAGGAGGGCATTATGTATGGAGGCCGGAGGGTGGCATTTCTGCTTTTTGTAGATGATGTTGTTCTTTTGGCTGGATCACATGGATGCCTCCAGCGCTCACTGGAGTGGTTTGCAGCTGAGTGTGAAGCGGTTGGCATGCGGATTAGCACCTACAAGTCTGAGTCCATGGTCCAAGCCTGGAAAAGGATGGCATGCCCACTCCAGGTAAGAGGAACGGACTTGACCCAGATGGAGGAGTTTAAGTATTTCAAGGTCTTGTTCACGAGTGATGGGAAGAGGGATTGTGAGTTTGACCGCAGGCTGGAAGAAGTGGCAGCAGTAATGCGGTCACTGTACTGGACTGTAGTGGTGAAGAGGGAGCTGAGCCATAAGGCGAAGCTCTCTGTTTACCGGTCGGTCTACATCCCGACCCTCACCTATGGTCATGAGTTGTGGGTAATGACTGAAAGAATGAGATCGCGAATGCAAGCAGTGGAAATGAGTTTTCTTTGCAGGGTGGCGGGCTACACCCTACTTGATGAGGTGAGGAACTCGGTCGTCCAGGAGGAGATCAGAGTAGAGCTGCTACTTCTCTGCATTGAGAGGAGCCAGCTGAGGTGGTTCTGGCATCTGATCCGGATGCCCTCTTGACGCCTCCTGGTGGGGGTGCACCAGGCACGGCCTATTCGGATAAGACCCCGGGGTTGTCCTAGGACCTGGTGGAGGGATTATATCTCCAAATTGGCATGGGAGCGGCTTGGGGTCCCCAGGTATGAGCTGGAGGAAGTTGCTTATGTCACTTATTAGATATAGTCAGCACTGTGAATAGACTTCACAAGTTTTAATTTGTCACATAGAGTGAAAGCTACAGCATTCTAGGCACCATCTTCACAAGGCAAAAGGAATGTTTTTGGTGAAGATATGGCTTGCAGACTCGTTGGCATTAACAATTCTGTCCCTCTTGCATATACGAGGGAAGGAGGTGAAGCTGTTTGTCCCGTCTGTGCGGTGATATGGCTGAGCGGCGCAAAACAAAGGCTCAGAGCCGTCAGGAAGACGGAAAGAGCAGAGGATGAGTGCGCGCTTTTTAAGTGGGTGCGTTAATCCTGTGTATCGCTCTCTCCCTGACCGAGGAAAAGCAAGCATAATGAATACAAATGTGCCCAGGCAGAGAGGGAGACTGACAGGCTGCTGGGGAGTTGGAAGGCAGCAGAGAAGATGAAGGGAGAGAAAGGAGAGAGATAGAGAGAGGGAGAGAGCCAGGCAGACATAGAAAGAAACAGTAAGAGAATCTATTGTGCAGAGTGCAAATGCTGGTAGGACGTACCTTATCTAACTCCGCCTCGCCTGGGAAGTGTGTTTCTGGAGATACGCTAGTGTGTGGAGGCTCTGCATTGTGTCTCTGGAGGCAACACATCTGCAACTTGGATGTATTAGCACTATAAGATGCAAATCCTCCTGCAGGATCACAGCTATTAATGTTTGAAATACCTTTTGCTTTGTAAAGTAGTAGATTGGTGAAAAAAACTAGCGTGCACAGTTTGCCCCTTACCCAAAATATAGTGTGTCAGTCAAGACCTGTTTGGCATCCAAAGGTGGTATCACTATGCACTCAATCCCCCATGTTCCCAGGGTCCTACAGTTGTATGCAAAAGGTTTGGCACCCCTGCCAAATTATACAATTTTCACCCACTCATCTTTGCATAACACTTCTAAATCTGCAGTATTTTCGGTCCATCTTGTGTGCACAGCATATTTAAGACCTACTGACAGATTTTCAGTGATGTTCAAGTCAGGGTTTTCAAGTTGGTGGATTTTGAGGTGTATTTTCGATCATTGTGCTGAAGCTGGCCTCTTATGAGCTTTAGTTTTTGGACTCCCATTAGCTTCCAGAATTTGCTGATATGTAGTGGAATCTATTCTTCCATCTAATGGTGCGGTAATTCCTGCCGCAAAACCCCAAAACATAATAGATGCACCCACATGACCGCAGTTGGCAACGTGTTCCTTTCATCAAATACTGATAAATACTGCTCCTTTTTTCCTCCAGACATACCTTTTCCTAAGCGATGTTGAAAACATGAGTGACCCCACATGTAATTATATTTTCATAGATTCTTCTGTTCTTGATTGTTGTTCATCATCAAAGTCCCCACTCTACCTTATGTGCCCTGAATCAAACACCACACAACTTCAGGTTATGCAGTCCAGACCAAAGGTTTCAATTCACAAAACCTTGCAGGAATTTCTTGCAAACTAACATGCCTTTAGATATAAACAAACATGGTAGATAACAGCAAGGCTGTTGCTATGGTGGTGTTGTGTGCTCTCTACACAGAAAAGGCTAAGTGGAAGAAAAAAAATTGTGGATGACACCATGGTTGAAAAGAAGTGCTTATACACACTGCAAGGCGAGCTTAAGGTGAATACATACAAAGACTATACTCACAAGTTCAGTTCGGCTCTCATTGGTTGACTCTTTCAGGCGTGACGTTAACACCATGTTTGGCACGAGGAAATCGATGTCCACCCTACAGCATACTGAGAAATTATCCAGATTATCCTGTGGTGTGGGGTGTCTATAATCCAATTTTTACTCCACCAACCCACTCCTAGTGCATTTGAGGCCACTCTGATCATGAATAATAAATATTAAACAGGTTCTGTATTTACAGTTTACAATCAGCGTGGCCCTGACTGCACTGGAAGTAGGTAGGCAGAGTAAAGATTGGATTATAGACACCCCGCACCACAGGATAATCTGTGAAGGTCATTGCAATTCATCACCTTTATATCGGATGACATTTTGTGAGTGTCAGGAGGAGCAAATCAGCCTGAAAATCAGCCTGATTATCCTGCAGTGTGGGCCAGATACAAGGTGTTCTTCTGATGACTGTTCCATCCTGATCTTGTTTGCCCATGCAACCCTGCAAAGTGGAATGTTTGCACCACCACAACTGTGTGAGATAAACGTCCTACAGATCCATTGCTGGGTTTTGCTTTGTCTCTCTGGATGGAATACGAGCAGTTGTATCTGAATTTTCTTGCTCTCTCAGGTCTTGCCCTGATTTCCATACTTTTCCTAATTGTATTTCTTAATGGCATTCCAGACAGTGGAAATTGTGAGCTGGAAGCAAGTGAAATCTTTTTATAGCCTTCCACTGCTTTGTAGGCATCAGTAGCTTAATTTTCAGATCACTGCTGTGCTGAGAATGATCCACTACCCAAGTAATATGTGGTCAGTGGTGGTCCTGTGGTCAGAAACTGACCAAAGATGAACAGGATAGAGAGTGGCTGAGTTATTGCATGAAAACAAATAGACCACAGTTAGTTATTGTAAAATCTACTGTACTGTGCAAAAGTCTTTTTTTTCAACATCAGAAACAAAACAGAAAATGTGTTTAACATAAAATTGCACAGAAATCTCAACACCTAAATATATTTTATACAGCTTCCACCTCCAAAGTTTAGTCTTAGAAGATGCCCTTTCTGCTTCTCATGATCCAAGTAATCTCAAACAGATGGGGGGCAATCATGTACGTGACTGAGGTGCCCTTGAGCAAGGCACCTAAACCCCAACTGTTCCCTACTCTTTGAATTCAGGTGTTCCAGTCACTTCCACGGCCACAGGTGTATAAAGCCGAGCCCCTTGGCCTGCAGACTGCTTCTACAGACATTAGTGAAAGAATGGGTCGCTCTCAGGAGCTCAGTGAATTCCAGCGTGGTACCGTGATCGGACGCCACCTGTGCAGCAAGTCCAGTCGTGAAATTTCCTCACTACTAAATATTCCACAGTCAACTGTCAGTGGGATTATAACAAAGTGGAAGCGATTGGGAACGACAGCAACTCAGCCACAAAGTGGTCGGCCACATAAAATGACAGAGCAGGTTCAGCGGATGCTGAGGGGCATAGTGCGCAGAGGTCACCGACTTTCTGCAGAGTCAATCACTACAGACCTCCAAACTTCATGTGGCCTTCAGATCAGCTCAAGAACAGCGAAGTTTGGTGGAGGGGGAATTATGGTGTGGGGCTGTTTTTCAGGAGTTGGGCTCGGCCCCTTAGTTCCAGTGAAAGGAACTCTTAAAGCTTCAGCACCAAGAGATTTTGGACAATTTCATGCTCCCAACTTTGTGTGAACATTTTGGGGACGGCCCCTTCCTGTTCCAACATGACTGCACACCAGTGCAAAGCAGGTCCATAAAGACGTGGATGAGCCAGTTTGGTGTGGAAGAACTTGACTGGGCTGACGTTTGGGAAAAATTAGAGTGGAGACTGTGAGCCAGGCCTTCTCGTCCAACACCAGTGTCTGACCTCACAAATGGAAGAACGGTCAGAAATTCCCATAAACACACTCCTAACCCTTGTGGAAAGCCTTACCAGAAGAGTTGAAGCTGTTATAGCTGCAAAGGGTGGGGCGACATCATATTAAACCCTATGGATTAAGAATGTGATGTCACTCAAGTTCATATGTGTGTGAAGCCAGACGAGCGAATACTTTTGGAAATATGTGTATGTCCTAAAAATGAAGAACTTGAACTAGTAGCCATTTTGACTGAAAATTAATAAGTGAAGGGTGGTTTCAGTACCATAATACGAATACCTTTATCATCATTTTACAAGTATGAGATTCAGTGAGAATCAAATAACAAAAAACAGAGATTGACAGCATATTTACAGAAGAACAAATATGCAATACAGCCTTAGGTGAATGTGGACGCGCCTGTGGCATGAGTATGTGCAAGTTCTGAAGTGGGGGGTGGAGGACCACGGCTGGAATATTGCAGTACAAAAGTGACCGTGTTCATGGCTGAAATGCTGCAGTATAAATTGACCATACAGCAATAGTTAGTAACAGATGCTCTTGGTCAGGCAGTGTAGCAGCTTCACATTCCATCTAATTCTATGTAAAGTGAACAATGTGCAAAAGTATATTATACCATACCATATTGTGCAATATATGGTTCTGTGCTGCACTATGCATGTTATACCTACTATACTTTACATAGTATAAAGTGAATACTGTGCAGTGTTGAAATGCAGTTAGTGAGGAAGTGCTCAGAGCTGGCATTGGAGCTGCAGTGGAATTTATTGTGAAGATCCTGAAGTCTGGTTAAGGAGGATTATTGCTCTGGGAAAGAACCTGTTCCTTGGTCTGGCTGTACGGGAGCTCGCGCACCTTGACATCCGGAAGGCAATGCAGTAAAGAGCTGGTTGCAGGGGTGTGTTGAGTCACTGCAGATGGTGGTGGCTCTGCGGAGGCATTGGGCATTGAAGAGCTTCTGAGGAGATGGTAGCTGGACTCCTATGACTCTCCAGGCACTGTTGATGACCAGCTGCAGGATGTGTCTCTCTGCATTGGTGCAGCTGGTGTGCCAAGGTGAAATGCAGTGAGAATGCTTTCAGTACTGCAACGGTAGAAGATGACGAGCAGATCTCGGCTGAGATTTGCTTTCCTGAGTGTTCTCAGAAAGAAGAGTCGCTGTCGTGCCTTCTTTGCCAGGGCTGTGGTGTTGACAGCCCAGGATGAGTCCTCAGTAGTGGTAGTTGGCCCTCAGTGAGTGTAATGTAAATGTAACTGTAGATCACTGCCTGAGTACATTTTTCCAGAGTAATACAGGGTGTGGAGTCTGTAATTGAAATGCTGCTGATACTACATGTGTGTATAATGTGATGAAAAGGAAGCACATTGCTCTGAGAAAGGATAACGTGTTCATACGCAGTAAACACAGACCATTTTTCTTGTTTGCGTGGTTCCTTTAATTATCTGCAGCGCTGTTACTTATTTACCTGCAAGAAACGCTGTCTCATCTCCCTTTCTCGGTACACCAGCGGCTTTTCAACATCCCAATTCCCCGTCTCTCACACGCACACACAAAACCTGATGGGAGAAGATACAAAAATAGAGAACTGCTCTCGCTTAGCTGTGAGAGATTTATTGTAATCTCCAAGCTACCCTGAACTGTTCTACGTATTTCCAGCTCTGCATAATTCCATTATATAACATTACATAAGCATATATAACTAAAAAGGGAAAGTTTGTGAACGAACTTTAAATTGCCTTATTAAAGCCAGCCTGCTTCAAAAGGTAAAGCAGCTGGAGAACCTTGTTGATTGTTTTTAACAACTGGTTTATCTAATCCTGTTTATATAGTTAATAGTACAGTAAATTCCAGAAAGTTCCAGGTAGCCATGGTATTCCAGCTTGTTGTTAGAGTGTTGCTTGGTGGTTACATTAGATGGTTGCTAAGGTGCTGCTAGACCACTGCAATGGTGTCGCATAGTCATGCTGGTTGACCAGTGAACCAGCTTTGAAAACACAACATATACCTGACACTTTAGGAAAGTACCCTTGTTTCCACACTCATTGTCCACCTTATCAGCTCCACTTACAGGTCAGGACCCCCGTGGACCCTCACAGAGCAGGTACTATTTGGGTGGTGGATCATTCTCAGCACTGCAATAGTACCGGCTATGTGAGGGTCCATGGGGCCCTGACCACTGAAGAACAGGGTAACAGAGTATCAGAGAAACAGATGGACTACAGTCTGTAACTGCAGAACTACAGAGTGCAGCTATACAGTAAGTGGAGCTGATAAAGTGGACAGTGAGCGTAGAAACGAGGAGGTGTTCTGTATAAAATACTCGGTAAGTGTATAAAAAACCCAGAAGACCTGTAAATCAAATGGCTATATTAGAGTTGTAGGCATCACAACTCCTGTTTTCTTTCACCGTGACTTTGTCACAACAAATTTCCCTTTAAGCTCTCCCAAGATCTTAGTCTTGATGTAGCTCTTTCAGGATTAACTATTCTTTCAACTGGCTCAGCCAACACAATAAGCAACTCCTACAGGATTTAAACCAAAGCCAGAACGCTGAAAGGAAATCACCACCAACACAAGCAACATTTTCTGTTTCTGTCAGCTAAGCATATTAAACAGAAACCACCGCTCATGCTCAACCAGATGGCTGAGCAAGCTTTGGGGGCAGCATTTTACCAAAATCTCAGAACATGACCCGTTACATGCACACAGATGCTCCATTCACGTTAGATTATATAGTGCTGTATTGTCCCAAAACATCTTTGCAGAAGTGTCTAGTGACCTGAAGTGTTGTCCTTTTGTATTGTCCTCCAAAATGACTCAGCGGTCTGTTTGTTCGCTGAGGTGTGCTCTGCTTACTAAACAGAACTCCTGTTCACTGCATTGTTTGTTCTGAGACCTCCCCCTGACTGTGATTTGGTTCTAATTTGTTCTGAGACCTCCCGCTGACTTTGATTGGTTCTAATTTGTTCTGAGACCTCCCCCTGACTGTGATTTGGTTCTAATTTGTTCTGAGACCTCCCGCTGACTTTGATTGGTTCTAATTTGATATGAGACCTCCCGCTGAGTGTGATTGGTTCTAATTTGATATGAGACCTCCCCCTGACTGTGATTTGGTTCTAATTTGTTCTGAGACCTCCCGCTGAGTGTGATTGGTTCTAATTTGTTCTGAGACCTCCCCCTGACTGTGATTTGGTTCTAATTTGTTCTGAGACCTCCCGCTGAGTGTGATTGGTTCTAATTTGTTCTGAGACCTCCCGCTGAGTGTGATTGGTTCTAATTTGATATGAGACCTCCCCCTGACTATGATTGGTTCTAATTTGTTCTGAGACCTCCCGCTGACTTTGATTGGTTCTAATTTGATATGAGACCTCCCTCTGAGTGTGATTGGTTCTAATTTGTTCTGAGACCTCCCCCTGACTGTGATTTGGTTCTAATTTGTTCTGAGACCTCCCGCTGACTTTGATTGGTTCTAATTTGATATGAGACCTCCCTCTGAGTGTGATTGGTTCTAATTTGTTCTGAGACCTCCCGCTGAGTGTGATTGGTTCTAATTTGATATGAGACCTCCCCCTGACTGTGATTGGTTCTAATTTGTTCTGAGACCTCCCGCTGACTTTGATTGGTTCTAATTTGATATGAGACCTCCCTCTGAGTGTGATTGGTTCTAATTTGTTCTGAGACCTCCTGCTGAGTGTGATTGGTTCTAATTTGTTCTGAGACCTCCCGCTGAGTGTGATTGGTTCTAATTTGATCTGAGACCTCCCCCTGACTGTGATTGGTTCTAATTTGTTCTGAGACCTCCCCCTTCACTTTGATTGGTTCTAATTTGATATGAGACCTCCCTCTGAGTGTGATTGGTTCTAATTTGTTCTGAGACCTCCCCCTGACTGTGATTGGTTCTAATTTGTTCTGAGACCCCCCCCTGACTTTGATTGGTTCTAATTTGATATGAGACCTCCCTCTGAGTGTGATTGGTTCTAATTTGTTCTGAGACCTCCCCCTGACTGTGATTTGGTTCTAATTTGCTCTGAGACTTCCCGCTGAGTGTGATTGGTTCTAATTTGCTCTGAGACCTCCTGCTGAGTGTGATTGGTTCTAATTTGTTCTGAGACCTCCCGCTGAGTGTGTTTGGTTCTAATTTCATATGAGACCTCCCTCTGAGTGTGATTGGTTCTAATTTGTTTTGAGACCTCCCCCAACTGCGATTAGTTCTAATTTGTTCTGAGACCTTCCCCAACTGTGATTGGTTTTAATTTGTTCTGAGACCTCCTGCTGTGTGTGATTGGTTCTAATTCGTTCTGAGACCTCCTGCTGTGTGTGATTGGTTCTAATTTGTTCTGAGACCTCCCCCTGACTGTGATTGGTTCTAATTTGTTCTGAGACCTCCCCCTGACTGTGATTGGTTTTAATTTGTTCTGAGACCTCCTGCTGAGTGTGATTGGTTCTAATTTGTTCTGAGACCTCCCGCAACTCTGATTGGTTCTAATTTGTTTTGAGACCTCCCGCTGACTGTGATTGGTTCTAATTTGTTCTGAGACCTCCCGCAACTCTGATTGGTTCTAATTTGTTTTGAGACCTCCCGCTGACTGTGATTAGTTCTAATTTGTTTTGAGACCTCCCGCTGACTGTGATTAGTTCTAATTTGTTCTGAGACCTCCTGCCGAATGTGATGGGTTCTAATTTGTTCTGAGATCTCCCCTTCACTGTGATTGGTCCTGATCACCACATCATTTGTTCTGAAACCTCCCCCTGACTGTGATTGGTTATAATCACCACATTGTTTGTTCTGAGTTAATCAGGCATTAGTAAATGGAACCTCCAATTTAAATGTCATGAGCCTCATTTCCATGTTCACTGTCACCCCTGTTCACTTTTTGCACAATCCTTCCATGTCTTGTGACGGAAGTAACTCTGATTATTATAGTCTTCACTTCAGGACGCCAAGCAATGTTCTTATGTCTCAAAACAGTAATGCTAAAATCTGCTTTACCTATGGGATTCTAGTAGCATGTATGTGCTAAGCTAACGGTGATTCACATTTTGCAATATTGCATCAAGTTGTCAACCTACATCCTGGAGTACCACTGCAATGCAATCTTTTTGGTGTTTTTCCTGTTCTAAGTCTCCTGATGCAACTCTTCAACTCATTAACAAGTGCTTCCTCAGCCGACTTGGGAATGTTAGAGCAAGAAAACATTAAAATATGCAAGACAGGGGTATTCCAGAAGCAGGGATGGGAAACTGTAGTGTATGTAGGTGTATGTATGCAATATGTGGGGAGATCATACCAATAAGAGTCCATGGGTGTGACTCTGGATAGGAGCATCAGCCAAATGCCACAAATGCAAATGTAAACAGGACAAATTTGCTGTTGAGATTAACAGTGCTGTGTGCTGCTGTAGGGAGGATGTCTCGCAGGCGGTCAGTAGTGCAGGCATCTCGGGGTGATGGCCGGCCATGTCCGGCTCAGATGGAACAGTGGAAGCCCTGTCCAGTCCGGCCCTGCTACCGCTGGAACTACAGCCAATGGTCCGAGTGCAGAGTAGAGGTACAAACAATTCTACATCACCCTTTTTTCTTTTACTTCTTTTTTTTTATCTCGCTCTCTTCATCTTCCTCAGTTCATCACTTTTCATCTCTCGGTTCTTCTCTCAGCTTTAGCTCTCTCTCTCTCTCTTTCCTGACTCTGTAGTAAAACCATTGAAAAACAGGACTAATTTTACAATGGTAGGAGCTCCCGGTCCTGTCAGGATATACAAGCAAGTCTGTTTGTGTGTTGTAGGACGTGGTGTGTGGTGAAGGCCGGCGCTTTAGGAATCTGTCCTGTTTCGTGTCGGACGGCTCCAGAGATGTTCCAGGCAGTCTGGTGGAGGAGGAGCTGTGTGCTGGACTGGAAGCTGCTGTGGACGGAGATAAAAACATTATTCTGGAAGAGGCCTGTACTTTACCATGTCCAGGTATGACTAATTCATCCCACACAGCACAGGATAATGTAATAAGCAGCGGTCTATGTGCATTTATAGATATGTTTTGGGAGGGATTTCCCGACCCAGATTAAGCTTAACCATAGAGCAAGTAGGCTTTTCAGTTGTACATAACCATTTAGTAGAAGCACAAGTTAGGAGTTTCTAATAAAGTGGCCAATAACATAAATGACAGTTTACCACTGAAAAAAAACAATGGGTGGCCACTTTATTAGAAACACATATGGGGTCCATCACCCAGAAACTGACCACTGATAAGTGTAAAGCTGATGCTGCTCTGTGGTCATTATTGTCCATCCCTGCACTCCAGGTGACTGCTATCTGATGGAATGGTCAGACTGGAGCCCATGCCAGAGCGTGTGTGTGAAGGGTCAACGGCTGGACTTCAGCGCAGTGCAGGTCCGCTCCCGTGCTGTTGTTGCACAGGAGCCTGAAAACATCGCCCAGTGTCCGGAACAGGAGTGGCAGTCCCGCCCCTGTCCTGGTTAGAGACTCACTTCATACATAAAACACTGCCTGCATTAGATGCAGTAAGATTTAATAACATGTATATCATATTACCATAGTGCAAACAGCCAAATAATCACTGCCAATTCATCAATACGGAAAATTTTGATCACAGATTTTTCTGATTGAGTAATTGATTTTAATTGAGTAAAAGATACATTCGAGTTGACAGCCCCTTTGTAACGGGGAGCGAGGTTGCGATGCATATGCGGAGATAAGTGACGTTTATTGTGGGCAAATCCAAAACCAGGGTCAAGACAGTCCAGGTTCATGTAGCCAACATGGATAGATTTGGGTACAGACATGACGGGAAATACACCAAACAGGTCAAACAACAATCCAAACAAAAACAACAAACATCAGCCAAACATCTAATGACAAATATCAAAGATTCAAACAGTTTAGACAGTTCAGACAAAGACCAGTAACCAGACAAGGGAAAACACAGGGCTTAAATACATGAGGGTAAACGAGGGACAGGTGGAAACACAGGTGGAGACAATCAGGGGCAGAGTCACTAAACAAGGGGGCTGGACGACAAAACCAAAACACAACACATGGGCTAAACCAAAACACAACACATGGGCTAAACCAAAACACATGCACATGGACCGGACTGGGAGGGGCCAATCGTAACACCCTTTAAGCAATGGTAGTGCACACTAGCCCTCTAGACCCAAATTTATGATGCACATCAGACCGTTCTGATCCAAGATCAGTGTGCTTGACCCTGAAGTCTCTAAAGACAGAAAACGGATCCAAGATTCGCGTCCTAACAGTGGCAGCTCTAAGACGCATCTTTCCGAGAGCTTATTGATTAAATATTACTGTCATTATAGATTTTGTAGCCACATGCACAAAATATTAGGGGCATGTGGTTTAAGGCAGTGTGATCACTCAAAGCCCATTTACTGTGATGCACCACTTATGTGTCCTTGGTTTCTTGTCTCTGCAGACGGCGAGTGCTTTGAGTATAAATGGGTGAGCACTACTCGTCTGGTCTGGTGTGAGCGCTCAGACGGAACAAACGTCACAGGTACAGCACCGCACCGCATCTGTGGAATCCAGGTCAATGATGGAAACGGCTCAAAATGCCTCATATTCACATACAGGACCGGTCAAAATTCTGGACTTGAATGCATGTGTTAATTAAAAGGCTACCGCTTGGATTTTTTTCCTAGACAATTATAAATGTAAAATATAAAGCAGTGAAAATAAAGACTGTAAGACTGTAGGTGTTCAACTTTTTCGATCGTTCAACTTTTTTGAGCCCTAATTGTATTTTGTTTTTGGTTTTGGAGCTGCAAGGCTAGCATTACTATGACTAGAAGTCAATAGTCACCCAAAATCTTTTCTGTAAATTTATCGACAAAACGTCTTTCAGCTGACTCAAACCGCATCCCAGTCTTTATCGAGGTTGAGCAGACAAATCGATGGCGTTTAGAGCACAGTATGACTTACTCTGAGCTATAAAAACTTTTAAGCTTAACAGATCACCAGACATGTAGATGGTAGATTACGTTCATGATATCAGCTGGTTTCATTTAGAAGCATTCAGTTTGAAAATTCAAGTCAATAAATAGTTATTTATAAAATAAGAAATCCCTGAAATCAAGTTAGGATTTCGTACAGCACTTAAGTTATAACTCATGTATAAACAGTGTCCTCAACCTCATCAACAAGTCTGTGCAACCGTAACGATGACATGGATGCGGACTGAGCGAAGCGAGAGACAATTTGGGGCTGTATTTCAAGAAAAGATTTGGGTGACTATTGACTTCTAGTGTTGGTTAGCAACATTTGCCTATTGGCTCCAGAGTAAAACTAAAGCATAACTGACTATGACTTGATAACAGCTCAGGCACGGGTTGCGACATGCCTTTGAAATGTGTTTGGTTTGGCTCTTTCATCTTCAATAAAGTTGTGAAAGGACTTTTCCAGGGAGTAATTAAAAAGGTGATCCCATTATATTTTGAGAGAAGTAAACAGTACGTTGCAGTGCGTTCCATTCTTTGAGTGACAGTCCCAACAGTGAGTGTATAACCGTCTTAAACGTGAACACACGTCTGTCATGAAAGGACGCACACATTTAATCAAGTTAAAGCCAGTGCTGTCCTGCTGCCCACAGTAGATGATAATCACAGTGGCATGCACAGTTCAAGTTTATTCCCTGTAGAGGATTAGTTTCACTTAGAAAATCAACCAAAAAATATAATAAAATAATATAATCTGGGTCCAGACTTGGACCCCAGTCCGCCTATTAGTGACCTCTAAGATACATCATCAAAAGATCATATTTGAACCACTAGCAAAATCCTGTTATTTAATCTGCTACATGCTGGTTTCAGCTTCAGAACTTGGAGCTTATTCCTGATTGCTTATTTTATGCCTGCATTTTGTGCTATAGGTGGCTGCCCTCCCACAAGCCTGCCTGGAGTGGAGGGGTCATGTGACCCCCCTTGTGACAAGCCACGTTCATTCTGCTCGGAGGTAGGACAGAAGAGGATTGGGGGGGATTACTGCAGTGTGTAGTGTTCAGACAGCACCTCAGCGACATGCACCAGTTGTTACCAACAGCAGTTATCGTAATGGAAGCAGTAACAAAGTCAGAGTCCCTCTTGGGACACTGGAAGAGTCTGTGCTTTTCCATAAACAGTGCAGGAGCTTCTGATTTAGCTTGTAAATGAGAGCGTGAGAAACCCAGACAGAGTATTGTTATGTTTTAGCCAGTGCAGATTTATGGTGCATTTACAGGGCCTCTTAAGCTGTTGTCACCCTAGTCTTCCATCTACGCTTGGGTGGGGCAAAAATCGGATGATCATGGGTGGTCTTGGTGGGATCTGATTTTGGAGGGAGCTTAGTAGTTCAGTAAATAGCCAACAAACTAGCTAGGCAGTTTGTAGTTACAGAGTTTTTTTAATACTATTTTTTCTCCCTTGTTTTAACACATATTTAGCAAAACATGACTCGAAATGTGTTTAAAAATCAGGTAAGCTGTGTTGATCGTGAACAAATAATTTTAAGAGTAAATCTGTACAGGAAACAGTGCCACTGTCAGCCTTTAAAGCCATGAACCATGCAGGCTGGTGCTTTAGCATGTGCCTCTGCTGCCCCCTGCAGGAAAGTCTGTGTATGTGTGAGGAGGGCTACACTGAGGTAGTGTCTCCGGAGGGCCTGCTGGAACAGTGTGCTGAGATTCCCGTGCTGGAGATCCCCACAGCAGGAGACAGGAACGCTGACGTAAAGACCAGCCGTGCTGTGGACCCCACCGCCCCCACTACAGAGCAGCCAGGAAGGCCTGGACGCACCTGGTACCTTCAGCCCTTCGGACCTGGTAATACAGCTTCAAAACGAGCCTTATGGTCTAATAGTAGTGTTGGTATTATTCTAACAGTGCAACCCAAAGTGAGGCATTTAGGACAGTGTTGGACCATTAAGACGTTTTATTTGGTCCAAAAAAACTTTATTTACTATATTTTATTTACTATATTTCTACGCTATATGTGACTTTTCCTTTAAAGCTTTCTCTAAAAATTGTGGTTTTAAAATATTTCAGTAAAATATTTTGTATCGTTCTTTTTTAAAAACACTTTTAAAAACTAATTTTGAAACTTTCTTTTATTGTTGTACTGTTTTGTCTTTTTGGCCTTCAACCCTCTAAGACTAAAAGTTTGGGCACACACACCTACTAAGAGTAGTAGTAGCTGAATATTTCTCTGTACCTCTGTCGATTTTATAGACAACAGTGTGTCTTACAGTATAAGAAACAACATAAGTAAGTTTATTAGAGATTACTTAACAATTTGAGGTGGTTTGAGGTAAATATATGATGATTTAGGACGTTGCTACAGATTTTCTGGGTTTTATTTGTTGTGCTGATAATGAAGTAGTTTTGTTAGGGGTCTTTTTTTACTACAACACCCTGCATACTATATTGCCAAAGGTATTCACTCACCCATCCAGATCATTGAATTCAGGTGTTCCGGTCACTTCCATGGCCACAGGTGTATAAAGCCGAGCCCCTAGGCCTGCAGACTGCTTCTACAGGCATTAGTGAAAGAATGGGTCGCTCTCAGGAGCTCAGTGAATTCCAGCGTGGTGCCGTGATCGGACGCCACCTGTGTCCAGTCGTGAAATTTCCTCACTACTAAATATTCCACAGTCCACTGTCAGTGGGATTATAACAAAGTGGAAGCGATTGGGAACGACAGCAACTCAGCCACGAAGTAGTCGGCCACATAAAATGACAGAGCGGGGTCAGCGGATGCTGAGGGGCATAGTGCGCAGAGGTCACCGACTTTCTGCAGAGTCAATCACTACAGACCTCCAAACTTCATGTGGCCTTCAGATCAGCTCAAGAACAGTGTAGAGAGCTTCATGGAATGGGTTTCCATGGCCGAGCAGCTGCATCCAAGCCTTACATCACCAAGCGCAATGCAAAGCGTGGAATGCAGTGGAGTAAAGCGCCGCCACTGGACTCTAGAGCAGTGGAGACGTGTTCTCTGGAGTGACCAATCACGCTTCTCTGTCTGGAAATCCGCTGGACGAGTCTGGGTTTGACGGTTGCCAGGAGACGGTACTTGTCCGACTGCATTGTGCCGGGTGTAAAGTTTGGTGGAGGGGGGATCATGGTGTGGGGTTGTTTTTCAGGAGTTGGGCTCGGCCCCTTAGTTCCAGTGAAAGGAGCTCTTAAAGCTTCAGCACCAAGAGATTTTGGACAATTTCACGCTTCCAACTTTGTGGGAACAGTTTGGGGACGGCCCCTTCCTGTTCCAGCATGACTGCACACCAGTGCACAAAGCTGGTCCATAAAGACACGGATGAGCCAATTTTGTGTGGAAGAACTTGACTGGCCTGCACAGAGTCCTGACCTCAACCCCATAGAACACCTTTGGGATGAATTAGAGTGGAGACTGTGAGCCAGGCCTTCTCGTCCAACATCAGTGTCTGACCTCACAAATGTGCTTCTGGAAGAACGGTCAAAAATTCCCATAAACACTCCTAACCCTTGTGGAAAGCCTTCCCAGAAGAGTTGAAGCTGTTATAGCTACAAAGGGTGGGCCGACAGCACATTAAACCCTGTGGATTAAGAATGGGGTGTTCCTCAAGTTCATACGCGTGTGAAGCCAGACGAGCGAATACTTTTGGAAATATAGTGTATTTCTGCTCCATGCATGGATAAAAAATTGTACATTTTAGGCCAAAACTTTCTCAAAACTTTCCGTCTTTAGATAGTGAACTGCCTAACTATTTTATGTAATAACTTTCTTTGAAGGAGGGAGACGTTAAACCTTTCAGACGTCTGGTTCCTATCACCACCATCATGCTGAACAATTGTGGTTCAGTAGGATGGAGCATTTTGTATCGAGCCTTTCTGAACTTCTTGACTAATTAATTATACAATGATTTTGTGGAATTCCCCTTTAAGATCACTGTACCTGGACACAACAGAGAGTTTAAAACATCAGCACTGGCACTTCTGTTGAGCAGTTCTTGACCTACAGTGTCCTACAGTAGATTAACTAGTATTGTTTTGCAAAGTGGTCTGTGACAGGAAGGACTGAACATACTGTCCACTAATCGTTGAGATGATATTTTAAGCTAATATCAGCCATAGCAGCACTCAGGCATTCACTGAATTATACATTATGCATGTCTGTTTTTCTAAGCGTGGCTCTTCTGAGGGAAATGAAGAGAATAAATGTACAAAATGTGGTTATGATGGTCACAAAGAGCACAATTGGCCGTGTCGTCCGCAGAGTAAAGAGAGCATTTTCCTGTAAGGGCTCTGCGGCGTTTAATCAGGTCAGGGATCTCCAGCAAAGACACTTTTTTTCTGTCTATCCTCAGATGGCAAACTGAAGACGTGGGTGTACGGCGTAGCTGCAGGCGTGTTTGTGCTTCTGGTCTTTATAGTGTCTATGATCTACTTAGCATGGTAAGAGCATGCTGTGTGCATCATCATCATCATCATCATCATCATTATCTTCATCCAGAAGGGGTGTAACTGTCTGACATTTTATTATATTTTTGGAATCAATTATAATTTAATTAAAATTCCAAATTTGACCTCCGAATCAGTGCAGTCTTAACCACTAAGGGTGTAACAATCTTAAAACAGTCTAAAAAAAGGTTTAAAAATATATCTTCGTATAAAATGTCATCGCTGCTTCTTCTGAAACCACAAAATCGTGAAAAAAAAAAAAATTTATTATTGTATTTCAGTTCTGGGGGACATTGTTATACATGCTAACATCTGCAAAAGTATGAACACCCCAGTCAAATCTACAGAAAGCACAAATTCTGTTTATTTGTTGAGTTTAACATACTGAGAAATAAAACATGAAATATGAAATGTGCCATAACTTTTGCACAAGGTGTGGCTATTTAGTTTTTTTTCCTGTATGGATTTGTAAAGTTCCACAGATAGACAGTAAATGTGCATTAAAATGTGCTGAAGCATTTTTTTATTTTAATGCGTACTGGGCGATACACAAATACTGAAAAATGAATGAAGTCTTGTCTCAAAAATTTCACTGAACCTGAAAATGTTACACCCCTGCTAATCTTTCCCTTCATCATCATCTTCATCATCACTCATCATTTTCTTTTGTCCATTTTTCCACTCACCCTCCCTTGTTGATTTCCGGGCGTCCCTCACCTTCACCTGCATGAGCAGCAGTTACTGTTCTATGCGTCGCTCTCTGGAGACGCCTGACTCCGCCCACTGCGCTGTAGTGTGGATGGGCCCAGATGCCCACGAGCTCACCTACACCTGTCCAGAGTGCCAGCAGTCTGAGTGCAGTGCCAGTTAAGGGTCACTCGTCTGGCGTCCTGACCTTTGACCCGAGTGCCCTGCCCCCTGTGCCTGAGCCCACGTGCCTCCTGCTCTGCCGGGCCGCTACTGGAGCAGGTGATGCCTACAGAGATCCACTACAGGCCCTAAGGATGAGCGATACTGTCGGTATAATGTCAATATCAGCAGATATTTGCCTGAATGCTGAATTTGAGAATTAGTTATTATTATTGATATTACGATTTGCCAGGTTTTTAGGGCAGAAATGATGCTGCACTAATTAGGCTGCCATCCAGAAGGGCAGATATTATTTTGGTGGTGCACAGAATGTTTTTAGCCCTAAATCTGCATAAATCTGTCGGTTATTACAAAACTGCATATCTTGGCAAGTGAAAACGACTTATATAATAATTTATGCAACATTTTTAAATAGGAGAATCCTGTAAGAGTATCTGAAGAGGTGTTTTAAACTGTCTTATTCTTTCATGATATGCAGATAAGTTCGCAAGAAATAAGGCTTGAAACAAGCGAAATTATGTGCCAACGGAATGAGACAATTTTACATTCACGGCTTTTTGGCTGACGCTCTTATCCGGAGCAACTTTCAGTTTGATCGATTTACACAGGTAGGTGAAGGCGGTGTTAGGAGTCTTGCCCAAGGACTCTTATTGGTATAGTGTAGGGTTCTTAGACGGGGACTGAACCCCAGTCTACAGCGTAGAAGGCAGGGGTGGTACCCAATACACTAACCAACCACCAATTTCTTTACGTTAATAACAGTATCAACGAGTAATTGCGTTAAAAATTCCAGGCATCAGACAGATATTATATTTAACCAATATTTCAAACCAATTCCATAATTATTGTACTGCAGAAGAGCAGAATGTTTAGGCCCAATATCATTTCTTATTTTCACCTCTACCCCTTAATTTAGAGTGTCCTCATGCCTCTTGAATCTGAGTTAAAAAGGGTGGTGGTTGAAATCTTCCCTTGCTAAATGGGACAACTCTCTAATGAAGAAGAGCATCATTTCATTAACGGCTACTGGCGCCGCCCTGTAGGCGACCCTGCCCGTCTGCAGGGACAGCAGAGGAGGGGAAAGTTCAGCTCCTCACTGTTGGGCTTTAGTTACATTTATTACAGACTTTGGTGATGTGAGGCTGCAGTCAGCTATTTGCCAGCTTCTTGTTTGAATTGTGAAACAGCTGCACCATTTAAGGTGGAACGGGAAAGTTAGCCAGCTAGCTACTGTGACATCAGCAAACTACTAGCACTTTTTTAGGCTTGTTATGAAGAAAAGGACCATAATACACTGAAACGATGTTAAACTAAGATAAAACTATGGTTACCATAACTTTTTAACACATTATGGGTTTCTTTGGTCGCTCACGCAGCCTTGAAGGTTGAAAACCTTGAAGGTTTTTCTTTCTCCATTTGGTGTCCGCCTACAAAACGAGGATAAGGGCTCAGTGGTGGGGGCAGGGGTGAAATTGGATTGGGCCTAAATATCTAAATGAATAATTAAACAGCATTTTATTTATTTTACTGCATTTTAACCCTCTACAAGTCAATTTTATACTTCTCTGTAATGCTAATGTTTTATATTTTGTAAATGTTTATGTATCTGGAACTGCAGATACTGTACTCTGCAGACCTTCACCCTTCATTATTATTTAAATTCTAGTCAAAACTGTTATGATGTACAAGTTATTAGGAAAGAGAAACGTATATAAATTTGATTGTACATTAATATTTTTTCAGTATTAAGTGAAAAATATTACAGCTTCCATTCTGTCCAGGGGCCTTGCTTTCAGTTTTTCAAAGAAATCTGCCAGTATTATTTTTGCCCACTTCTAAAGCTCGGACTTAGACGTTGGTTACATTTTCCACTTCTCACAGTCCAAATATTTGACTCATCAGTCCATAAAATCCTGCTCTATATCTATGATGTCCAGTTTCACTGTTTTGGTGCTAAAGTTCTTCTATGGTAAAAAAAAGCTGTTTTGACTTTTGCACAATACTATACAAACATTAAAAATATCAGATGTTGGCATCAGCCCTCAGTTCCTATGTTGACGCCTTACTAGTAAAAATGATTTACATATTTCTCTGAGGAACATCCATTGAGGAGAAAGAACCTTGTGTAGCCCTCATGGGCCCTCAGTGTTGTACCGGTTAGCTCTAGTATTAGTTCATTAGATCATATAAAGAGGCAGCCTCTGTTACTCGTCTGGCATGAAAAGCCACCAGTTTGCCTTGGTTTTTAAATAATAAAGCGTTTTCAAAAGGAATCCTCATTGTGCTGATAAATGTTTGTGCTACTGAACTTTTAGCCTGAGCTACCACCTAAAAAAGTAAACCTGCAGCTGTAGGTTCATTTCAGCCAAAGTCCTTTTTTCCACCTGTAGTTAACCGAATATTTGTTTAGTAACATTTCAGGATGCTCCGTTTCAAAATTGGTAAAAATGCACATACCTACATATAGTTATATGCAAAAGTTTAGGTACCTCGTCAAATTATATGTGAAGATTAATAGAATTCCTCTACAGAAGACACTTGTAAATGCACAATTACTGTTTACTTGTGCAATTGAACATATTTTTGGGGGAAACACATTTGTTGTTTTTCCATATGTTAAACTCAGCAAATAAACAGAAATTGTGCACTAAAATATAGGAAGGTCCATATTTAAGAGGTATATTAAACATGAAATTAAACATGGCACTGAAACTTTTGCATATAACTGTACAAATCCTAGATGAACCTAGAAGTTTTTATTAGAAAACCCAACCCACATGTGACAGAACATCGTCAAGATTATAAAATACACTAAGTAAAATGTAGTTATAGTAACTGTTATTATACTCATCCATCCTCGATTTTTTTGTTTGTCTGTTTTGCTCACAACATATCCCATCATTTAATCCAGCCAAAGGCTCATGGCTTCATGCTTCCGATAAGATTATTTCATGGTGAAATAACTTTTTCTTCTTTTTCTTTTTCTTCAGCAAAAAGCCAAAGAAACCACAGCGAAGACAAAACAATAACAACAGGCTGAAGCCTCTGACTCTGGCCTATGACGGCGATGCTGACATGTAGCCCTGCTTGGGCAGAAAATGCCATACTTCACACACTTTAGCCACATCATAAACACACACGTTCATGCTTGGTCGCGTCAGCAACGCCTAACGTTTCATCTCAGATACAGAACCCTCATCCGCCTGAACAGCTGAACCTACGTTTTCTTTTCCAGCAGAGCCTTCAAAACTCCCACACACAACGGGAGGACACCTTTTTACGTTATTCGTACTTTATTTTCAGCGTTGGCTGAAAAGGTCCGTCCCCCTCCGGCCTGATCAGCACAGTGATGGTGTTTTTCCCATTTTCCTGCAGTTTCTCTGGAGTTTTTGGGGTTTTTTTTTTTGGAGGCCAGAGGAATAAATACAAAAAGCCAAAACATTACAAAAAAAGAAGATGCAAAAGTAAAAAAAAAATATAAAAAATCAATGAACGGACTTCATGTGTTGCAGATCTAATAGACTTCTGACTTTTTTCTTTAGCAAACTCCTGGGCAGCAGCCTTTCTATGGAAGGTGAAAAAAACATAGAGGAACACAATCGCTCTCCTGGAAGTACTGCCTCTTCTCTTCTCTTCGTTCCAGGCACTATTGCACTATATTAGTGCAGCATGATATGCACTTAAGTCAGGGTTTGCCACTGAACTTCGGCAGGTTGTAATACAAAAGGAAAAATTGTAAGAGAAAAAAAGAAGTGAAGGTATTTGACAGTAAATGTCACACGTGGGCACAGTTGGAACTTTCTTTGAGAGCCGAAGATTCATTTCCTTTGCTTGACATCTTTTTTCTCTGTTCGTTTCAGTCACTTGTGCATTGTATAGGTCGTCTGATGTGTCTTTTTTTCTGCTCATCACAGTTTGGACATGTAGTTGCTACTACACTCTTAAATATAAAGGTTCCTAAATGGTTCTTGGTCTGGACGTATCGGGGCAGATCCAATAACGTTTTAGCCTTTTGGATTTAAAAAGTGGCTGTTGTGACTTAATATATAGGTACGGTGCCGTTTCAGTGCCCACAACAGGACAAAACATGCTTTTTTCCTCATTGCGTAGGTATTTATAGGCTCGTGATGCTCAAAATACTGGGAGGAGATTATTATAATGAAGTATGTACTCCAGTTTAACAAGGCTGACAGTAAATACTGGCTTGATTATTATGCATTCTGTGTAAAATTGTCAAATTTCCCACAATATCTGCACAATGCAATCAAGGAGAGACTTCTAGAGTAACTTGGATTTTCTTTACAGTGGTGGTCCTAATCTGGGGCCATATTACAGAAACTTCCCATCTTTTTGTCTTAAGTTAAGCTCTGACAGGTCAAGATGAGATTTTTCACAAATTCGTATTACAGAAGAAAGTCTTAATTTAGGAATCTTATCTTACAGCATCTTATCTGAGGTTAAGAAATCTTATTAATCTTAAGAAAACTTATTCAATCGAAGTCTACAATTAACTGTCATGTCTGTTACCTAGCAAGTGACGATATGCGCACAGCTAAACAAAACTAAAGCACACTAAACTGAAAGTTAAGAATATTGTGTCAGCGCTTCGTGCTGTTTATCAGAGCATCGCTGTTCTTCGTTTTCAGTTTCAGTTTCATTTCCCAAATGCTTTATCCGAGCGCACTAATGTTATTCCTCCTAATAAACAGACACAAATTCAGCTCGGACTCATTATTCACCACCTTCACACTAATATTTTAGCTGAGGAGTTTTCATCAATATTAATACAAAAAGGTAATAAGAGGGGATGGTGGAGATCGTCTCTGCAGCATCTGGGGCTTTTAAAATGCTGTTAGAAAAAAAAGTAAAAGCACCGTTATGGTAGCGTCATTATGCCAGTTATAGTGAACTGTGCTGCCTTTCACTGCATAAAACAATAGAAACAGACAGTTAAAAAAAAGTTAAGACAGCTAGGGGTTTGTCAAAGTTTAATTTAAGTTAAATTTTGGAAATTTAGTCTAGCTGGGATGTTAAGATTATGACCTTAAAAACTGTTATCCTATGGTAGCTTCTGCCATTAATTCAGTACTAAAAGAAGTTGTCATGGTGAATAAATAGGTAAGATTTTAGACTTTTAGACTAGAAATTTCTGTAATATGGCCTCTGGAGTCACAATGTCTACCACAAATATAGCTAATTATCCAAAACCCCAAGTGAACTTACGTCTTCTGAGTTTTTATACATCAGGAGCAGAAAGGTCACAAATATGAAAAATACATGTTTTCTTTAAGGCCTATTTTGCCTTACAGTGCTCTGCATTTATGGATTTAAAAAATTTCATTTTAGTCCAAAATCTCATCTTGAAATGATCAGTAAAATGACTCTGGCGTCAGGCAGCATGGTTTACGTAGTATATGGGTCAGCAACAGACTGCTGTGGAGTTGCCCTGTTGCGGATCCTCTCTCTATATGAAGTGTAGCGTTCTAATATGGTTTTAACAAAAATGGTCTTAAATGCTAGAGTTCATGCAGAAACGGTCTTACACGCTGCTAATTCACTGACCTTTAACCCTGAAAGTTGGCGTGCAGACCGCTGCTCATGAAAAGGTAAAGAAGAGACGATAGGCTTGTGTGCACTTATAAGCACAGCTGGTTTCCTGATACGTTTAGTCTGCAACAAGAAACTGTCAAACACTAAAAAGTTGCAGCACCAAAGTCAACTTCTCATTCCCCAGCTTCGAAATTCGCCGAATTTTCCCGTTTCACCTTAAACGGTCCATGACATGCCAGAGTGTAACTGCTGCACCTGTTAAAGTGGAACAGGAAAATTCGAACAATAAGATAAATGAGAATCTGACTTCAATGTTGAGAGACATTTTACAAGAAACTGACCTACTTTTGCAGAAAAGTTTCCTGCCAGAGATGTGAGAAAGGAGCTAAAGCTTATAGCAGAGCTAAGTAAGCCTGTGTTTTTGTTTAGTGTGTTAGCAATACTGAGGCATATTTACAGCCAAGATGGTAAAATGGACATAAGTTGTGGCTCCCAAGGTGCTATGTCAAAATGATTGCTCACAAAATTCTTATCTTGAAATAATTACACTTTATCTAAGAGTAGTTATGGTCAAAATCAATAGAAAAAAGTGGTTATTTTTAGAAGAGAAGTGAAACTTTTGAGATAAGTAAAAGTATGGACATGCTGCTAGAAAGAGAGGGAAAAAAAACAATTACAATGATTTATATTATTATTATTATAAAACTATTATCTTCTACTTAATGATAAATTGGCTTTCATACAAAAAGCATGTGAGCCAGACACCTGGCTATATTGTGCTGCTTATATGTTTTATTGCACAGTTGCACTTGTGTTCATTTTAATAAGGTTCTTAGTAGATAAGCTGCTAAATTGGCCGTCCCATCCAATGCAAACTGATAATCAGTAATTAGTACCTCTTTTAGTAAATCTACCCCTCAGTTCCAGAAAAATGGGCATAGAACCTTTACATGACACGGAGGTTCTGTCAACTTTAAAGAGGTTGTTCAAACTCAATATTTCAGTGCACTGTAAATGGTAATAGTACACTTTACTACAAAGTTGTAAGCAAGTTTACTTATTTCAGTAGAAATTGACATTTTACTCAAATTAAAAAGTCCCTCAAAGGAGAAATTTGTAGACCTGAAAATATTTTGTTGAACTGGTTTCCCAGCTTTATTTAAGTAAACTGGTGTTATAGTATACAGTGTGGTTCTTTAAACAGCCATTTGTTGAAAGGATCTTTAGGGAACCAGAAGTGGTTCTTCTATGCCAGCACTCCAAAGAACCCTTTTTGGCACCTTTATTTTTAAGTTTCCATTTTGAGCTTTTCTAAGATTATTTGTTGAGATGCACTTGTGAGGAGAAAAAAAAATAAACAAAAGAAAAGCTTGTGACAGGCTGATATTTTGTGGAAGGCCCCGTGTGTTGTATATGGGTTGTACTTACATTTGTTTCATGTGAAGACCAGCAGTTTCTGCCTTATTGAACAAAAAATATGGAAAACATACAAATATTTCTTGCTTTTAATTATAATTCAGTTGGTTATAATTACTATGAATTATAATTGCCAATTCCTAACAGAACAGTACAGGTGTAATGCAGATGAGGAGTATTAGTAGCTGTATTTGGCCTGATTTAAATACATTTTAACATTTTTAAAATATCAACATGGCTTCCCAAAGTTATTAATTATTATATTATTATTATATTATAGTCATTATGAGTACAATCATGACAAAATCAACAAAGATTAGAATAAAAAGTCTTTTTATGGCTACAGTTGATGAAACCGTAGTTATATTTTATGTAAATTGTATGCAGATTGCACCTACTTGCTAAATTAATGTTAAAAAATGAATTGGACATTGCATAAAAAAAGTAATTTGCTATGTAATGACTATCATTAAGGAGCCATTTCAATGGGAACGTAATATAAAACACAGCTATATGTATTAAATATGTAAATCCTGGAGATAATTTAGAATATTTTTGTTCCAGTTTTGATTTTATTTATTATCCCAGTTGCAGAAGCTGCTCAACATTCGCTGAAGTCCATTCGACACATTTGCAGCTGGTGAAATGAATGTTTACTTTTCATTAGTTTGTTGTATTTTTTATTTATTTATTTATTTGGATATTCATGAAAGTGTGTACATTTCATTTTTTATTGCACAATGATGTTTGGTAAAAATTTAGTAAAGAAAAAAAGTATTGCTGATCTTTGTTCACTTTGTGAAATTCATGTTGTAAGTAAGAAAAATCGAACAAGGTTTAGTGCTTTTTTTTGTACAGGTTGTTTATGTATCTGGTAAATTACAGATAATAAATGACAAGATACTGGTGTGTGAGAGCTGCGTACTGTCTTCGTTCAGCAAAATGAAGACATGATCATGTAACTGGATGACTCAAATAGTTGAATGGACTAATAAAAACGTTCCAAAATTACTTTGAGGATCTTGTTACATTAACAGACGTTAAGTTAAAAAAAAAAAAACTTTCTGTAATGAAATGATGGCTGTTGTGTTCTCTGGGCCAACGAAGAAAAGGACCATCCAGATCGTTACCAGTGTAAAGTTCAAAATCCAGGGTCTGTCATGGTAGGGGGTGCATTAGTGACATGAGTAACTTGCACATCTGTGAAGGCAAAAATTAAATGCTGAAAAATATACACACATTTTGCAACATATCGCTGTTGTCGGTACAAAACCTCGTATCTCCAAAATGGTAACTTTACAGGAGAAGGAAAAAACATACTTTACTTTTAATGTAAGTCAATGGAACCAGGCGTTTTTTCCTAGCCATTTTAGGACATTTCCTTTGCTCCATTCAACATGAAATTTACAAGCCGTGTAAAGGGCAAAAGGCATTTTCAAATTAGGCCAAAAACTGAAAAACAGAAAAAACAGAGATACAAGGTTTTGTCCCAACAACATATATATGCTGTTAAACCATGTCAGCCTCCAGTCTTCATGGGCCAAAACACTGCATACATGTATTCTGCCTCATTAAAGTCACTTGTTTTAGTTCATTAGCTAATTACCTCCTTCATGAACTGCCTTCATGAACTGAAATCAGGGTGTAAGATGAGGGTAAACCAGCCTTCAACAATAAGGACTGCCTTAACTGACGTAACGTAATTGAGGCCAAACTCAATTCACATGAATATTTAAACCCTGGAGATGCGAAAAATGATCTCGTTCATTTGCGCGAAACAAAGCAATGATATTTTTTGTTGACAAATGACGTCAAAGTAAAACGCGAACACAAAGCAAAGCGAGTCTACAGCATCATTCCCCCTTATGGGTCAATTCCAACCCCTCTGTGCCTGAGATGTTCTGTAATGTAATCAGAGAATATCCTAACAAGGCAGATAAAAGTGGTTATTTTTTGTTGGAACTTCAACATAAAACAGTCGATCAGGCGTCACAAGTCTCTCACATCGCGTGTACAGCAGTGAAGAAAGGCTCTAGCTTGTCTGGACCACTGGACATACAACAGATAAGTGAACAGTGAAGCCGGATCCAAGTTGACCAAATTAGTCACAACGGCAGAAAAACCGTTCGTCAACTATCCACATGAGGTAGATCTTCAAATTAAAAGTGGACTGGAACTTGGTAGCCAGAGCTGAACCAGCACGGCTTGCAGAAGGCAAGGTGATATTTGCTAACTTACGCATGCTAATGCTAACATAAGATTATTTATAGCTTTAATGTGACTATTTATAATAAGATCGAAATACAATTCACCGGTAAGAATTTGAGCAGTTTTGTTTCAATCATTAGGTTTACCATAGTGAGCTTATAATCATAGTATGCCTATTCATATTTAAATATAAATATACAAGGATTTTTTTTTGAGTAGAAATTTGGTTCAGGACAGTGAACTTTCAGGCTGCTTAACCCTTTGAAAAAAAGCTTAAGCTGAACCCTGAGGTTAACGCAAGTCTCAGCAGCACTTGGGGTCTGAAGGTCCCCAGTTTGGTCTGCCTAGTCTAGACAAGGCCTTTTCACAGAGGTCCATGCTTTTAATACGACTGCTGCACATTACATGCTGCATAATCAGAGAGTGCTAGACTGGCCAGTACGACCTAATATATATATATATATATATCACATCTATATGTCACATCACATTTACACAGGTGGAAAGTGAGTGAAGATTTTAGGTGCGTAGCCCCCTTATAGAATTTAAATATATAAATATCTAAGAAGAAAAAGAAATATATATACACACTGACTCTGAATGTACACATACACTCAATATACACTAGTACTGCACTATTCCAGTGTACAGTTGTACAGTAATAAGTTATCACATGTGCTGTTCTCATCCCGTATGTGCAGTTAGTCTGAAGGAGATAATAGAGGAGATGCAGGTTCTCAGGGACAGAACACTGATATAGAAATCTCCCAGATAGAAGACGTACAAGATGTCAGTCTATATGTGTAAGAACAGATTTGCTGGATTGAAGGTGCAGAGGATCAGAGTGAGTCTGATGAGGTGTGGTTGTGGTGTGGATTGTCCATGGAGATCATCATGATGATGACTCAGGGGTGCAGTGACAGGTCTACAGTCCGATACACCAGCACTACTGGCTGTTCAGCAGCCTGAGGGCCCGGGGGAAGAAACTGCCGGTTCTGAACTTTATAAATTCAAGCTTAGACTGAAGTCATTGGCTCTCCAGCTAGCTAACGTTAGTGCTAACAGCCTCTCTCTTTCTCTTTATCTCTGGTAAGCCTGAAGTTGGCTAGGCTAGGTTAGCTATCAAGCAAGCAAGTAGAGCTTAATAGCCAGCTATACTGACCACAATTTGACACAAACCTATACCTCTGATGTTTTTACACTGTAACTAGTTACTGTTTCACGGTGGATTCAGAATAAGGCCTAGTTTATTTTCCTACGTTAGCTAAGCCTTTCGCTGAAATCCTGTCTCAATGCCTGTGTTTGCCGACTGTAGTGATGGGGAGTCGATTCCAAAGGCGTCAATTCTTCAACTACAACAGGTTTGGGAGTTAGGGTTGACTCTTAGGGCCAGTGACTCCAAGAGTCGAAATGCTTGGAATCGACTCTTCGTCTTTTTCATGGAGGGAGATGTATCACAGGGCAGAGTCTACATTTGAGTAGCATGAGTTTGATTCATGGCCAGGCTTTTAGCTCACCGGACGCTACAAACTCAGCTCCCAGAAATTTCCTGCACTGCAGGTTTAGGGAAAAGGGTTGTTCACGGTCAATAATGCAAATATATGGTCAAGATGTAAAAGTCTTTCAAGGTGGTTTGGCATGAATTGCTTCATTCTAGAGGAACATACAGAGTTAGAACTGTTCACAGTGGTGGTGAAAGGAGCCAGACGTGCACCTCTAAAAGCTCCCTCACAGAAAGTTATTACAGGAAATGGTTATGAAGTCTTTTTATGACTGTTTTGTGATACGATTTCGGCCTTAGACGTAGTCTTTAAACCCATTTGTGACAGAGAGGTGCATGCAGGGCGTCGTAAGGCAAAATTGCCTTACACTATTTATCCAGCATCAACATTATATACACTATATTGCCAAAAGTTTTCACTCACCCATCCAAATCATTGAATTCAGGTATTCCAGTCTCTTCCGTGGCCACAGGTGTGTAAAGCCGAGCCCCTAGGCCTGCAGACTGCTTCTACAGACATTAGTGAAAGAATGGGTCGCTCTCAGGAGCTCAGTGAATTCCAGCGTGGTACCGTGATCGGAGAACTTGACTGGCCTGCACAGAGTCCTGACCTCAACCCCATAGAACACCTTTAGGATGAATTAGAGCGGAGACTGTGAGCCAGGCCTTCTCGTCCAACATCAGTGTCTGACCTCACAGAAGAGCTGAAGCTGTTATAGCTGCAAAGGGTGGGCCGACATCATATTAAACCCTATGGATTAAGAATGGGACGTCACTCAAATTCATAAGTTTATGAGGGCAGACGAGCGAATACTTTTGGCAGTATATTGTACATTAACTCTCAGGGCGCGTGGTGGTTTGGACAGTCAGTACCTGCGCTGTTTACATTGGGTTCCTATCAGTAAAGAAATCAGGGTGGGTTCGTTTCTCTACAGTGAACCGATTCACACCAAACCACTCTGACCGACTCTGTTCAGACTCGGACGGGTGGCTGAGACTTCTTCTGCACTGTGATCCCTCGCACGCGCCCCGTCCCTCATACACAGCGGTCACGCTCTGCTACTGGGTGCACGAGCGCGCAGCTCGCGCGAGCACGAAGCTTCTCCCCTGGTCTGACTGGCACAGACGGTCGACGCGCGAGTCTGTGAAGTCGCGCGCATTTGTGGCTCGAGCAGTAAAACGTGGCGAGAAAAGTTAGTAAGACTGTCCAAGGATGCCCTCCGCGCGAGCTCTGGCATGTCTCGCGATCCTGCGCGTTGTTTATGGGGTGAGATGTTTACCTTCTGTTTACCTGCGCGCCGTTTATGGGTGAGATGTTTACCTTCTGTTTACCTGCGCGCCGTTTATGGGGTGAGATGTTTACCTTCTCTTTACCTGAGCGCCGTTTATGGGGTGAGATGTTTACCTTCTCTTTACCTGCGAGCCGTTTATGGGGTGAGATGTTTACCTTCTGTTTACCTGAGCGCCGTTTATGGGGTGAGATGTTTACCTTCTGTTTACCTGCGCGCCGTTTATGGGTGAGATGTTTACCTTCTGTTTACCTGCGCGCCGTTTATGGGGTGAGATGTTTACCTTCTGTTTACCTGCGCGCCGTTTATGGGGTGAGATGTTTACCTGCTGTTTACCTGAGCGCCGTTTATGGGTGAGATGTTTACCTGCTGTTTACCTGAGCGCCGTTTATGGGGTGAGATGTTTACCTTCTCTTTACCTGAGCGCCGTTTATGGGGTGAGATGTTTACCTTCTCTTTACCTGAGCGCCGTTTATGGGGTGAGATGTTTACCTTCTCTTTACCTGCGAGCCGTTTATGGGGTGAGATGTTTACCTTCTGTTTACCTGAGCGCCGTTTATGGGGTGAGATGTTTACCTTCTCTTTACCTGAGCGCCGTTTATGGGTGAGATGTTTACCTTCTGTTTACCTGCGCGCCGTTTATGGGGTGAGATGTTTACCTTCTGTTTACCTGCGAGCCGTTTATGGGGTGAGATGTTTACCTTCTGTTTACCTGAGCGCCGTTTATGGGGTGAGATGTTTACCTTCTGTTTACCTGCGCGCCGTTTATGGGTGAGATGTTTACCTTCTGTTTACCTGCGCGCCGTTTATGGGGTGAGATGTTTACCTTCTGTTTACCTGCGCGCCGTTTATGGGGTGAGATGTTTACCTGCTGTTTACCTGAGCGCCGTTTATGGGTGAGATGTTTACCTGCTGTTTACCTGAGCGCCGTTTATGGGGTGAGATGTTTACCTTCTCTTTACCTGAGCGCCGTTTATGGGGTGAGATGTTTACCTTCTCTTTACCTGAGCGCCGTTTATGGGGTGAGATGTTTACCTTCTCTTTACCTGCGAGCCGTTTATGGGGTGAGATGTTTACCTTCTGTTTACCTGAGCGCCGTTTATGGGGTGAGATGTTTACCTTCTCTTTACCTGAGCGCCGTTTATGGGTGAGATGTTTACCTTCTGTTTACCTGAGCGCCGTTTATGGGGTGAGATGTTTACCTTCTGTTTACCTGAGTGCCGTTTATGGGGTGAGATGTTTACCTTCTGTTTACCCGAGTGCCGTTTATGGGGTGAGATGTTTACCTTCTGTTTACCTGAGCGCCGTTTATGGGGTGAGATGTTTACCTTCTGTTTACCTGCGAGCCGTTTATGGGGTGAGATGTTTACCTTCTGTTTACCTGAGCGCCGTTTATGGGGTGAGATGTTTACCTTCTGTTTACCTGCGAGCCGTTTATGGGGTGAGATGTTTACCTGCTGTTTACCTGAGCGCCGTTTATGGGGTGAGATGTTTACCTGCTCGCTCTTTTGCTGTGACTCTGGTTGCTGGAGGCTGGTTGGAGGTTCAGCAGCGCAAACAGCTCCACTGTGCTGCCGCTCTATAGACGCTACAGCTAAAGGGGAACCCCATCCGCTTTTCAGAAATCCTGCTAAAAATTCTGCAGTAATGCGAAATCATTCCGTGTTTTGGTTTGAAATGCTTCATTACGGAGACTCACAGTGGTGGTGATAGGAACCAGGCGTCACTTTGTCTACAACACAAACAGCGCCATTTAATTCTCTATCGAAAGCCAGCAGCCTTTTATTGGTCATGCTGATGATGGTAAAATAGTAGTAAACCTGGGGGAACAGACTAGCACTTTGCACAAACTACCATGCGTGAAAACCTCTGAGATAACACCGTTAAGAGAGAATGACATCAGTAGGAGGTCATTCCATTAAAAGAGTGCCAGTTCAGCATTTTAACTGTCTTAATTCACCTCTGACAATTACCCTGAATGAAGCAGTGCAAAGCTAAAAAAACCCTCAGATTCTGCTCTTTTATACTTTTTACAGTAGATCTTTCCATTAAAACCATTGTTTTGTACACTGAACTCCATTCTTTTTACTAAGTAGAATAAAAAAAGTCATATTACCATCAAATCTATAATCCATCCATCTCAAATGTTCATCTGCTGCTGTAGAACAAGTGGCCACGTAGGACATTTTATTAGGGTTGCATACAGTATAATTATATATTTTACAGCTTCACAGAACCCTTTATATGTAAGAACATATTCTCATATGTTCATATGTAATTATATGAACCCCTATATATGCATTATATGTATTATACACTGCTCAAAAAAATAAAGGTAACACTTAAACAACACAATGTAAGTGTTGTAAATCAAACCTCTGTGAAAGCAAACTGTCCACTTAGGAAGCAACACTGACAATCAGTTTCACAGCTGTTCTGCAGGTGGGACCACAGACCACTTCTCAGTACCTTTCTGCTTTCTGGCTGATGTTTTGGTGTGGGGTTGCGTTTCTTTGGAAGGCCGCACAGCCCTCCATGTGCTCGCCAGAGGTAGCATGACTGCCATTAGGTACCGAGATGAGATCCTCAGACCCCTTGTGAGACCATATGCTGGTGCGGTTGGCCCTGGGTTCCTCCTAATGCAGGACAATGCTAGACCTCATGTGGCTGGAGTGTGTCAGCAGTTCCTGCAAGATGAAGGCATTGAAGCTCTGGACCGGCCCGCCCGTTCCCCAGACCTGAATCCGATTGAGCACATCTGGGACATCATGTCTCGCTCCTTCCATCCAACCACCACGTTGCACCACAGACTGTCCAGGAGTTGGCGGATGCTTTAGTCCAGGTCTGGGAGGAGATCCCTCAGGAGACCATCCACCACCTCATCAGGAGCATGCCCATGCGTTGTAGGGAGGTCATACAGGCACGTGGAGGCCACACACAATACTGAGCCTCATTTTGACTCGTTTTAAGGACATTACATCAAAGTTGGATCAGCCTGTCGTGTGTTTTTCCACTTTAATTTTGTGTGTGACTCCAAATCCAGGCCTCCACTGGTTAATAAATTTGATTTCCATTGATGATTTTTGTGTGATTTTGTTGTCGGCACATTCAAATTTGTACAGAACAAAGTCTTCAATGAGAATATTTTATTCATTCAGATCTAGGATGAGTTATTAGAGTGTTCCCTTTATTTTTTTGAGCAGTGTAGTATCTCGTAGTATCTACCAAAATGGTAATTTTACAGAAGAAGGAAAAAACATACTTTACTTTTAATGTAAGTCAATGGAACCAGACGTCTTTCCAAGTCCTTTTGGGTCATTTCTGTTGGTCCATTCATCATGAAATTTACCCAAAATGTAAAGGGTGGCAGGGATTTTGAAATTATGACAAAAACTGAAAAATGTCAAAAATGGAAAAAGCTGTTAAGTATAATATATATATATATATATATATATATATATATATATATATAATATGTGTGTGTGTGTATAATTATCTATCTATATATATATATCGCTGCTGTCTGAGCAAAAGCTTGTTTCTCCATTTTTTTGTCATTTTTCAGTTTTTTTTCATGTTTCGGAAGCAGCTGTTGCTCTTTACATTGTGTGTAAATTTCGTGATGAATGGATCAAAAGAAATGACCCAAAAAGACTTTGAAAGACGTCTGGTTCCATTGACTTACATTAAAAGTAAAGTAGGTTTTTTCCTTCTTCTGTAAGGTTACATTTTTGGAGATACAAGGTTTTGTTCTGACAGCCGTGATGTGTGTGTGTGTGTGTGTGTGTGTGTGTGTGTGTAGATCAAGTGCTTTTTTATTTAGGCTCATCACAGCTTATACACACATGCATGTATTCAGCTGTTACAAGAAATTGCAATATAAACAATTATAGCTGATTAATTTTTGTTAGTTAACTCATCTTAACATCACACAGCCTACTTCATAATATAGCTCACAGAGCAGCACTGCTGAAGCAACCCTGCGCGCATTCACTCGTGTGTAATAATTATACATAATAACTACATATTAGCGTCATCAGACTCTCGTAACTGATTGGTCGCTACCCTGATGGCAGAATTTCACCATAAAACATAACTGACGCTTTATTGATAATTGTGGGTGATGATGGCTGACTGTCTCACTTTCCATATCTGAGATGGCCAGAAGTCCTACACTCAAGTAATTAAAGATCCTTTAAGGTTTTTTAGTAAAGAAATGGTTCTGTGTAGAACCATGAACGCCCAGAGTACTCTTTGCATGATTTAAGGGTTCTTTGCATCATGAAAGTGTTCTTCAGACTGGTGGAGAATATGCTGTAGTAGGTCATACATAGAACCTTCAGCACCAAAAAGGGTTCTTCTATTGTAGCTTCACATCGTAATGACAGAAAAACCCTTTCTGGTGTTAAATAGAACCCTTTCCAGAAAGGTTCTATATAGAAACAACTACAGCACATTAATCTGAAGAACCCTAATCTTGCAAAGGGTTCTTTGAGTGTTCACAGTTCTAGCTAGAACCGTTGTCTTTACTAAAGAACATTTCAAGAACCGTCTTTTTTAAGGGGGTAGGATGGAACTGAAAGTTGCTGCTCACGTTTATGAACTTGTATACAGAAGCTGCACTGACAGAGTCGGCGAGGCTCGGTGGGCCGTAAGCAGCTGGGGGCAGACGGGGGGCAGGCGTGATCCTCTGTGATAGAGATTTAATTATTGTGAGTAGTGAAGCCCCCAGTACCCCTTCATAAAGACCAGCTTTAGCAGCTATCATTAATACGCAATCAGAAAAAGTGCTGCTCTGTGTTATTTCATCTGGAGTGTAGATATTAGTCTGCATTAAATACAGCCACAGTAATAAATAATGCATCTCCTGTAATACGGCTCTCAGGGCTGAGGCCTGGATCTGTACGCACACGCTCGCTCTTAGAAAGAGGGTTCTTTAGTAGAGACGCTGCTTCTGTAGAGAACTATTTTGATTCTTCAGAGGTTCTCCATGGCACCAAAAAAGTTCTTGTTTGTAACAATGGAAGAACCGTTCTATATAGTACCATCTATCACATTTTCCATTCATCTGTAGAATGTTTTAACCAGGTTCTTTAAGTGTTCATGGTTCTATAGGTTAATAGATTAAGTGATCCTTATTAGTCCCACAACGGGGAAATTTCACCTCCGCATTTAACCCATCGGTGCAGTGAAACACCACATACTAGTGCTCACCAGTGAGCACACACACACACACACACACACACTAAGGGGCAGTGAGCACACACAGTACCCACAGCCCTATCCTCGGCACCCGTGGAGCAGGTGGGGGTTAGACGCCTTGCTCAAGGGCACCTCAGTCATGTACTGTCAGCTCAGGGGATCAAACCAGTGACCTTCCAATTATAAGGCTGGTTCCCTGACCTCCAGCCCACGACTGTTAAAGTTAAAGGCAGATATAGAAATACAGAACCGTTGTCTCCCTCAGTGTATAGTAACTGCTGAAAACGTTTATGAGTGTATAGTAACTGCTGAAAACGTTTATGAGCGTATAGTAACTGCTGAAAACGTTTATGAGTGTATAGTAACTGCTGAAAACGTTTATGAGCGTATAGTAACTGCTGAAAACGTTTATGAGTGTATATTATACATATATGCAGGGTTATGAAGGACCTAGTCAAAGCTCCGATCTGAATCCCATTGTGAGGGGATTTGAAATGAGCTGTACTTGCAAGAAACCCCCTCAAACGTCACAGTTGATGGAATTCTGCAGGAAGAATTGGCCAGAAATTTCTCCCAGTAGGAGAAGCTGGTAGCCAGTTATAGGACCACTTGCGTGAAGCTGTTTCTGCCATAGGGGGCAGTACAAACGACTGAAATCAGGGGTGCGTTTAGTTTTGCAACAGGCAAAAATGAAATTTCAGTTTTTTTTTGTTTTTAAAGTCAAATTTCCATTGTTTTTGTTCTGTTACAGAACTTTTCTCTATGCATGTCATTCGTTTAGCTGCTGCTCTTTCTCTTTTTCTTTCTCTTTTCTTTCTTGTTTTTTCTCTATTTTGTTTTTTCTTGTTCTTCCTTTCTTTCTTTACTTCTTTTGGCTTTTTCTTCTTTTGTTTTCATCTTTCCTTCCTTTCTTGCTCTTTTTCATTCTCTTTCTTTCTTCCTTTCTTTTTCTTGCTTACTTCCTTTTTCTGTCTATCATTCTTTCTTCTTCTATCTTTTTTCTGTTCTTTTTATTAATTTTTCTCCTATGCTTCCTCTTTCTTTTTTTTTTCTTCCTTCCTTTCCTCTTTTCTTCTTTCCTTACCTCCTTTCTTTCTTACTTCTTTTGACTTTTTCTTCTTTCTTCTTTCATTTTGCTTTCTCTTTTCTTTCTTCTTTCTTTCCTATGCTCAGGCTCACCATTCTTTTTCTTTCTTCCTTTACTTTTCTGTCCTTTTCCTCTTCGTTTTCCTCCTTTACTTCCTTTTTGCTCTCTTACTCTTTTTCTTTCTTCCTGTCCTTTTTTCTTGCTTCCTCTTTTTTCTCATTCTCTCTCTTTTTCTATCGTTTTCTTTTCCTTTCTTTTTTTCTGTTCTTCTTGTTCTTTCCTTCCTCTCTTTTTCTTATCCTTCTTCCATTCTTTCTATGGGAGCTAAGGGAAGCGTTTTAGGGGCTGCACTTCTTCCTCTGCCTGTATTTGTGTTCTAGACATCGTGCCTTTGGTTCCTCTACAGTGAACCTTTTCACACTAAGGCCTTCTGACTGGCTCAGTCTCAAAAGCCGAATCAGCAGCAGGTGAGAGTGAAGGGCGTCGGCTCTATCGCAACCTGCAGTTCCTCTCCAGCTGAACCTGAACAGGGTGGCGGTTCTTCTCTGAGACGGACGGCAACACAGGCGCCCATCAAACCTTATCAAAACACCTCCATCCTGTAAGCCTGCAGGCTTCTTTAGTCCTGATCTGCTACACTAGGGCTCCGAGTGAAGAGCCATCAGAAATCCTAACCCCACTCACGGCGCCTCCAGACGACTGTCACTCTCTGTGTGAGAGTTAATTATGTGTCAGTGCTCTTTGGCAGGAGAGAGCAGCTCCTGCACTGAGTGACAGAAACCCATGAATTGTAAATTAAGAGAAACAGACGAGAGTTTTTGTAATTTTTGAGTAATTGATCTCATTAATGGAGAGCTGTGGGGGGCGGAATTAGGAGGCACTTTCATCGACGCTCTCTCACCATGAGCCACTCGGAAATTTCACAGAGCTTTTCGCTGCTCTTGGAAGGCGAGCATTGTGTTGTTTCTCCCGTTCTTCTTCTTCTTTTTCTTCTCGTAACGCGCTTTATACTGCTCAAATCGCTCAGCATAGACTCAAACATTAGCCATGTTTACATGCAGTCTAATAATCCGTTAATAATCCGACTAATGGCTCGATCGGAATAGAATCCATCCATGTTTACACCTCAATCGGAATAGTCTCGTCCAATTGAGGCCATTCGGAATCCAATTTCAATCCGATTGAACAAGGTGGGTAATGCTGTAAATCCTGTAATCCTGTAAGTAATCCATTAAATAGAAGAAAAATATCCGTGTAAACTCCTGTATCTGATTACATTCCCTATCGGAAAGTTTAAGTCCGTTCTGCATGTGCGTCGCGTCTTAGTGAGAGTTTATACTGGTCAACATGATGCAGCAGAAACTGGTCTGCAGAGGAGACGAAGTTTATGCTCTGATCTTTTTTTTTTTCTCCCACATTTAGTCGTTTCCAATTCCACACGCTACTTAGGACTCCCCCAATCACGTGATGCTACCAAGCTAGAAGATTGAAGGCAGTTAAAAACACAAGCACCGCTCACTGCTGCTCATCTCACACTGGACCTCATGTGATGTGCGCTGTCATGGTAACGCTTACTCTAAGCAGTTCTCCACGCATGCGCGTCATTTTGCATCGGATTACTTGTATCAGGCGTGTAAATGAAGATTTTCTATCAAATTGTTGAGTAGAGTGAGGAAAAAGCACCTCAGACTGTGTAATCGGACTGTGTTCAATCGGACTGTGTTCAATCGGACTGTGTTCAATCGGACTGGCAAAAATCTTTGTATGTAAACACGGACACTGTCTAGGACAACTTCAGTCAGATCTGCTTATCATTCTCTGTAACTTTTATACTTTTAAAGTCTTTAGATTAAAATGATTTTTACTGATTTTACTGCTGGAATCTTCACAGTTTAGATTTCACCGTAACAGATGATGATGTCACAATGTGCTTGAAGCTGATTGGCTGAGTTTGTTTAATCCACTGAACACTGAACAGTGAACACGCTCTCCCCTTCAGCCTTACTACGGCCGTATAACCTCACCCACTGTCTTTTACTTTCTATCCTTCTGTCTTTCTTTCTTTCTTTCTTTCTTTCTTTCTATTTATTCCTTTATTTATTATCCTTTATTAAGTCGTTTCTTTTACTTTTCCTTCCTTTTTCCTCTTTTACCCTCTCTTTTGTCCTTCTTGACTTTTATCTTTCTCTTTTTATCCTATTCTTTGTTCCTTTCCTTCTTCTTTTTCTTCTGCACTCCTCTGACTTTTTCCTCCACTACATTTTGAGAAATCTGTGGTTCCTTTTGGTTTCTGTGTGTATAAAAACGTAACATGTCAAAACGAAAGAAGCGCAAAGCCAGAGGACCAATCAGGGCCCAGCGGTCACTTTGTTTAGAGCTGGTTTTGACCTGTTGGTCATACCAGCCCAGTGCAGCACGCGGTTCAACGTCAGCGCAGCAGCGTAAAACTTTGGGAGAGTCTGTTCAACATAAATGATGAACTAACCTAACTTTGTGTAAATAGAGCACAATATAGAAATATGTCCACATATGCAGTCGAGACTGACGCGGCTTTTTTCTGAATTTCTACAAACACCATTTCATTTTATAGTAAATGAGTTTGGGCTGGTTTATGTTTATGAACAGACGCCTACAGATCAACATAGTAAAGGAGCTCATCTGTGATCCTGAGTTTAAAGCCAGTTTTTATTCAACTTAAACTTGGAACTAAGTTGTAAATAAATCTGAAACTGAAACTTTGCTTGTGTGTAAAAAGTGATTTCAGAGCCACTCGGTTCTCCCTGATGGAAACTGTTTACCTTCAGGGTTTTGTGCTTCTGATCATTTTAATAGACGTCAGCGTCACTAATTAATGACGTTCTATTAAAAGACTGGTTTACCAAGAGAGACGCTGGAGGACTTTCACCTGAAATGAGTTCATGAAGCCAGTCTGGTTATAAAAATGATAACAGGACATCAGAGCCAGAATTACTCTTTTAGTACTTTTACTTTATACTTAAGTACATTTGAAGGTAAATACTTTAGTACTTTTACTCAAGTGGAGGTCTAAAGGGAGGAACTTCTATTTTTACTGGAGTGATATTTACCTTGGGTGTCTCGACTTTAACTCAGGTACATGATTTGTGTACTTTGTCCAGCTCTGCTTCCTTCCTATTCTTTGTCTTTCTTCCTTTTTGTTTTTATTCTTTCTTCTTTTCTATTCATCCTGATTGCTTTGTCTTATTCCTTTCCTTCCCTCTTTTCATGCTTTCTTTCTTTCCCATTTTATTACATGTGAATTCTGTGACTGATTCATCACAAATATTATGTAATGAATTTCTCTATATTTCCTTCAGGAGATGCAGATCTAGTGATAGAGGATTTCAGGGGTCTGTTTATCTCCATCTGAAAAGTTTACCGAAAAGCCTCTGAAGGAAAACTGTACAGGATTAGAACAGCGAGTTAAAGTGACACACTCATGTTAATATGAACTCTCTTCAAAGCACTAGAGAGAGAGAGACAGGGAAGGAGAGAGGGAGAGAGAGAGAGGGAGAGAGGGGGAGAGAGAGAGAGAGGGAAGGAGAGAGGGAGAGAGAGAGAGAGGGAGAGAGGGGGAGAGAGAGAGGGAAAGAGAGAGGGAGGGAGAGAGAGAGAGGGAGAGAGGGGGAGAGAGAGAGAGGGAAAGAGAGAGAGAGAGAGAGGGAGGGAGAGAGAGAGAGAGAGGGAAGGAGAGAGGGAGAGAGAGAGAGGGAGAGAGGGGGAGAGAGAGAGGGAAAGAGAGAGAGAGAGAGAGAGGGAGGGAGAGAGAGAGAGAGAGGGAAGGAGAGAGGGAGAGAGAGAGAGAGGGAGAGAGGGGGAGAGAGAGAGGGAAAGAGAGAGGGAGGGAGAGAGAGAGAGGGAGGGAGAGAGGGAAAGAGAGAGAGGGAGAGAGAGCGAGAGAGTGAGAGAGAGAGAGAGGGAGGGAGAGGGGGGGAGAGAGAGAGAGAGAGCGAGAGAGTGGGAGAGAGAGAGAAAGAGAGGGAAAGAGAGAGAGAGAGAGTGGGAGAGAAAGAGGGAGAGTGGGAGAGAGAAAGAGAGAGAGAGTGGGAGAGAGGGAGAAAGAGAGAGAGAGAGAGAGAAAGAGAGGGAGAGTGGGAGAGAGGGAGAGCGAGAGAGAGAGAGGTGGGGAAGAGAGAGAGAGAGAGAGAGAGAGAGAGAGAAAGAGGGAGAGCGAGGAGATGAAGGCCCAGAGGTAATCACCAGCTCACAATGAAAGCAATTTTTCATGCGTGCTTATGGGGCTCTGATTCTAAATGAGTGTGAATAGGACGGACTATCGAATGTGAAAGGGGTTCATGAGCTATGAGCTATTGGTCACACTCCTCATCACCCTGGAACTCCGTCAGTAATGAAGCTGTAGCTACGATTTACCATCCGAAGGCCTCCAGAGGAGGATTTCATTAACGCCTCTTTCATTAGACGCCGAATTCCATCCGCTAAGTAGTGCTGATCTTGTTTTTGGACTACAGCATAATTAAACATACAGCTTACTATGAAATCTGCTCCATAATTCAAATCAGCTTAAGTTATTCCATCGTCCGGCATCAGGAGGACGGCGAGAGTCCCTGTCCTAATGGAATCTCGTATCTCTGAAACGACACTTTTATAGGAGAAGCAAAAACATTCTGCATAATTCAGTCTTTGAGAGGTAAACAGTCATTCAGAGTGCTTTAATGTGCATTATCACCGACTCTGAGGTCTTCGCAGTGGTGCTGACAGGAACCAGGAGTTGTGACATCTACAATGCAAATGTAGCCGTTTTACTGAGTATCCAAAACCCTGCTGAACTCCACACCACCATCTTTGCACTCATTGCTCAGCTTTATGTCCTAGTATTATTGCACTATTCATATTTTACAGTTACTGTACATGTTTTTACTCTGCATGCTTTTTTGAAATCATTTGAAAAAGCGTGTTGCCCTTTACATTGTGTGCAAATTTCATGGAGAATGGACCAAAAGAAACGGCTCAAAATGGCCAGGAGAGACGTCTGGTTCCATTGACTTACATTAAAAGTAAAGTAGGTTTTTGCCTTCTCCTGTAAAGTTACCATTTTGGAGATACAAGGTTTTCTTATGACCGCAGCGATTACGCTGATCTCACAGTACATACTATCTACATCTGCATTCTCTCCACTCACGCTGTATATTTGATATGATTAATTATATGCAATATCTATACTTTTTACCACTCTACTGTTCTTAATTATACATATTGTAACCACAGCATCACTTACCACAGATACTTTACCTGTGATAATACTGTGTTTTGGACTTCTGGTTAGATGCTGCATTTCATTGCCGCTGTACCTGCACTCTGCACAATGACAATACGGTTGAATCGACTCGAATCTAAACAAGGTGTATCCTCCACCCTGCAGGACGTTTACAAATACATTTGAGCTCCAAATCTCAAATTTAATCTCAAAACTATCAGAAAAAGTCCAGTCTAGGTTTTAAACTAGCGGTCTTGGTCTCTGCCTTGGCCTCATTTGGACTCCGTCTTGTCCTGGTCTCGGTTTAAGGTGGACTCTAAAATGGTAACTTTACATTAAAAAGAAAAAACATTTTACTTTTAGGTCAACAGAACCAGAATTTTTTTTCCAAGTCGTTTCTTTTGGTCCTTTCATCATGAAATTTACACACATGTAAAGGCCAAAAACTGAAAAATATATTTTACCATTTTGGAGATACAAGGTTTTCTTATGACCGCAGCGATTACGCACACTCACACTCACACACACACACACACGCGGCTGTGAAGGTGTCCAGGAAAAATATGGACCCGAGAAATTCTTGTTATTTTTTTTTTATAGTTTTTCTGTTTATTTGAATTATGAATATGACTTGTTTCTCCAAAATATTTGGGGAAATTGCACACCATTCCTTCAGAAACATATGGGGAAAAAATGATTGGTGCCCTGAAGGAATATTTTAAATAAAACCCAAGAAACTTCCATCTCTGGAAATAAAATTTTATTTTATTTTATTGCATTGCACAGCATTGCTCCTACTCTCCAGGAACCGCTTCCTGTTTCCCTCAGTGTATAAATATGAGGTTACACACACGTGAATCCCTTTATCATCCATCTTCACAGGTAAAACCAAAGAGCTGTCAACTCAAGAGACAGAAGATTTGACCTGCATAAATTAGGAAATAGCTATAAATACATCAGTAGTGATTGAATCCGCTGTCAGATGGCACCACACGCTTTTTGGAAGCCACAAAATGCAGCGCATGAACAAACAAAGTTTCACTGGAACTACAAATGGAAGGATGTGATGTGGTCAGATGGGACACAAATCAGACCATTAAGTCATGCACACCATCATTATGTTTGGTGGACTAATGAAAAGCACCAGATACCCACTGTCAGATACGGTGGTGGATCACTGATGCTTTGGGCCTGTTGTGCTGCTTGTGGCGCAGGAGCTCTTATAAAAATAAAAGGCATAATGATTTCCATTAAATCGGACAAATGGGCGTTACATCACAGCCACCCAGAGCTTCCCGGTGGAAAACACAGGTGGTGCTGCACTGACACAACAGGGTTTTGTAGCAGGGACTGATTTGAGAGAGATGTAGCCAAGACATTGAAGGAAACAGAACATTTTCAGTGATCTTGTGATGAAACATCTAAATACTGAGATAGTTTTTATCTCTACATATTCATTATTAAATACTAGTCAACTATTATTTATTATATTACATAATTGTGGATACCGGCAAACATGTGAGCTACTAAAGCTGCTCTGGTGCTGTTAAATGATCGATAACTTGGACTGCACGTGGTTCCATTCATGTCATTTCATCATGAGCGGCACCAGCCATTCATTTTTGGTGCAGCGTTTAATGAAGAAGTTTCTTTATAAGGAGCGTTTATTTTATCTGCTATGATAACGCTAACCGTTGTTAGCGCCAAGCTAACAGTGCATGCACTGGGTTTTAAATGGCTTTTAGCAGCTCTACCAGCTTTTGGGACTTGGTAAAGCTGGACCAGTGTGTTTTTAGGTTTCCGGTCATTTCATTGCAGCACTGAAGCACGGTGGAGCTCCAAAGCATGATGGCATTAATTAGCAGTTTCATGCGCTGAAATGAAACTTAACATTAAAATGTAAAAAAATGTAAAAATTAAAACATGTAAATTAGGAGCACTGGGGGAGGCTTGGGCAGGATAAACCAGAATGTAGTTTTCCCAAAAGACTTTTTCATTCAGTGTAAAATGCATGTAAATGTTCGTGTGTCTGCCCTGCGCTAGACGGACTGGCAACCTGTCTAGGGTGCGTTCTGCTTTCCGCCCAATGACTGTCTGGATAGGCCCCAATCCCTGTGACCCAGAAGGATAACTGGCTTAGATTGTGTTTATGTGAGTGAGATTTTAGCCCAAAATCTCTGCCGCAGCCAAGGAGCTGTGGGTGGACGTTCACAATGATAATGACTCCACCTGAATGTTCCTGGTCACACACACACACACACACACACACACAAATAAATTAATATGGCAGGTATTATAAATAGCTATAGCTCAGTTCATTCTCTGATGATACAAATATTATACTGTCTATTTTCTTTTATATTTTTCTTTTTTTATGTTTTACGTGTTCTATACCGCTCCAGCACCCCCCCGACCCTGAGGGAGAGGCAGCTTAGAAAGTGTGTGTGTGTGTGTGTGTGTGTGTTCTATATGTTTTTTTCCTCCTAATTTCTACCTTTTTTTCCTTTATTCCCCCTTTTTTTATTTTTTTCGTTTGCTTATATGTTTGCAGTTTGTTGTCCTCCCTCTGCACGATGGCAGCACATCACTCTTGTCAGAACAAAACCTTGTATCTCCATTTTTGACGTTTTTCAGTTTTTGATATAATTTGAAAGTTTCTGTTGTTTCTTACGTCGTGTGTAAATGTAATGATGAATCAGGCCAAAGAAACGGCCTAAAATGACTGGGAAAGACGTCCGGTTCCATTGACTTACATTGAAAGTGAAGTAGCTTTTTTCCTTCTCCTGAAAAGTTACCATGTTGGAGATAGGAGGTTTTCTTCTGACAACAGCGATATACAAAAAGAAATCGAGATCCGCCCAGAGAATGGCTGCGAAAACACAAAATCTAAGTTTTATGGTGGGCCCCATCTCAGTCTCCAGATCTGAACCCGAATGAAAGCCTGTGGTCTCGTCAAACCTCTCGAAGACGTCAGTCCAAATCAAGAATATCAAGAACATCTGCATGGAGGAGTGGTCCAAGAACCCTCAAAAAGTGTTCTCCAACTTTGTTACGCTTTACAGAATGCTGTAAGGCTCCGTGCTGTTGCTCCCACAAGGGTAGGCTTCACCAAATATTAATAATCAGAAGGCCAATGTTTTCGAAAAGATGTGTTACTGAAAGTTAGTCCAAAACACTGTAAAAATAAAATGTGCTGCTTAACAATTTATGTCCAAAATATCATTCATTCCATAAATGGTTTACTTAATATATTGATTTTAGCTCGTTTTTATGAAGGGTGCCAATAATTCTGCAGTGTATATAACTGTATATAAATGTTCTGATTGACTGCCTTGTATTTTGCCTTGCTGTCCAGGCTGAAACACGACTTACAGCTTCAACAAGAATGGGTGGGCCAAACTGCTGTAGGCTGAAAAAAGTATTTATTTGTGTTTGTTTTTGTGACATCACAAAAGTAACGAGTGAACGAATGAATGTTACAAAAGGGCCTTTGTTTTTGACTAGCCATGCGCTCTAACTGGGCAATGAATGGGGCTTTTTGAAAGCGTGTTTGTTCTGTACCTCAGACTGTTTCGTTTCAAAACAGTGAGGAAAATTCCTTTAAGCTTGTGCTGAGTTATGGGACTGTGCCGGGAAAACCGGGACGTCTGGTCACCCTATCTTCTGCTGCAGCTCTACAATCATTCATGGTGTACAGTAGCTGCATCTGATAGCTTTCCGGTTTGTCCTCAGTGCTTCTAAAACTGACCTTGTTCTGACTTTTCCTGTCGTAGCCGAAGAGCTTTTCTGGCGAGTGACTGTAATATTTGGAGTATTGATCTGCAGACTAACGTATAAATCGCCTCGCTCACACAAGACAAATCGGCTGTCAGGCCGTCCCAGTCGGAGTCAATGAGTAAATGTCCCGTCTCACCTCTGAACGGCTTGCTGGAGACGCCGCTTAGACACGAGCAGGTCGTGAAAGTGAACATTCTTTGAAATGAATACCTGGGTACAGTTCTTCATTTAGCTCTGCTGGGCCAAGAACAAAGGCATGTTGTCTTTTTATTTGAGACATTCTGTTAAAAATGCAGATTTCAGTGCAATTCAACACGTTTTTGTAAATGGAAGAAAAGAAATTTTATTAAAAGCGTTTTTGTTTGTCATTGAAACAAAGGTACTCCTGAACCCGTTAATAAAGAATTTAAAAAATGATTGTTTATTTAATTCATTATGTGTTAACATACTGTATTTAATTCAGTTATATAAATAAACTAGCCACACAACTACAGCTGTAATGAATTGTGATCAATCGCACAATTGTCTGCGATTACAATGACTAATCGTAGTTTTATTTGATTAATTGCATTATTTTGTGTAGTTAATCATGATTATTCGCGTGGTTCTGTGTGGTTAATCACAGTTCATTGCATTTTTTTGAGTAGTCAATCATAACTCATCACCTTCTTTTGTGTAATCACAATTAGTCGCATTACTTTGTGCAGTTAATCGCAATTAATCACACCATTTTTAATTGCACTGGTTTATGTAGGCAGTTGTGATGAATTGCACTATGTTGTGTGCTTTATTATGATCAATCACATGATTTTGTGTGATTCATCAAAAAGTGCAATATTTTGAGTCACCATTCATAACTAATCACATTCATTTTGGGTAATCATGATTAATCGCATTACTTTGCACAGTTAATCGCAATTAATCACATAGTTCTGTGTAGGCAATCTTGATTAATAGCATTATTTTGTGTAGTTAATCACAATTCATCACGGTTCTGTGTAGATAATCTTGATTAATATCATCAATGAATTAATAAATTAATGTCATTAATTGCATTTGCTCTTTGGATTCTTGTTACAGTGGAGGCTCTGGATTGGAACTGGAGTGCCACTTTGCTTTTGGCACAACTTTTAACATTATTTATTGTGTTTTTTGACAGACTATATATGTCAAAGAATGCACACCGGAGACCCCTGAACTTCATCAAGACCAGAACAGAGCTGAATTTGCAGTGAAGGACCAGGCCAGTTTGAAAACTTTGAATACTGACAATGGTACAAATGCTCCCCTTATTGGGCCGTTGTACAGTAAACTCAGATCTGGTCAGGACCTTGGATGGCAACTCCCTGATGCTGGCCTCCATCCCTTGGGCCAGCGGGCTAGGAGACGCCCACCCATAAAGACAGGGAAACTGCGGAAGATGTTTGGCTGGGGAGACTTCCACTGCAATGTACGGACGGCTTCCTTGGACCTGCTGATCAAGGGCAAGATTGTCGATCACGGAAACGGGACCTTCAGCGTTCACTTTCTGTGCAACACCACCGGTTTGGGGAACGTTTCTGTTGGACTGGCCCCGCCCACTAAGGTAGTGGAGTTCGGTTTGGCGCAAGAGACAACCGGGGAATCGGTAGAGTCCAAGCTGTTCAACTGCAGGGTCGAATCGGAGAAGGTGGAGCAGAGCAGCAGGACCGCCTGGTGCAGGAACAACCCTTCCAAGAGCTGCGACCACCAGCAGACCCACAGCCACGTGTCATGGCTGTGCGCCAAACCATTCAAAGTAATCTGTGTCTACATCTCGTTCTACAGCGTGGACTACAGACTGCTGCAGAAAGTCTGTCCGGACTACAACTACCATAGCGACGCTCCTTACTTTCCTTCTGGATGATTGTGAAAATATACATGCGACGTTTGTAAATACACTGTTAGAAGACGGCAAAAGGGCCGCAGAAAAAGTGCTACCTGTCATTGGTGGTTCTTTAAAGAAGCATTTTTGTTCATGAGATAAAGTTAAAGTGTGAAGAATCTTGTTAAAGTGAAAAACCTTTCTGTACACCAATGGAGGGGTCTTCCGAGAACTTTTTAGAACCTTCATTTTTAATAGTGTAGTTTGCTTCCACATACAGATGGCCTGCAAATGAAGGTTCCATCCAGCTAGATGATTTCCTAAACCTTGATTTCCAGACATCTATGGTTGGACCTGTTGAGACAGGGTTTGCAGGTATGAACTGTAAATTGTGTCGAACATTAAGGCCCAATCCCATTTCTTATTTTTACCCCAGCCTTTGTTTTCGAGTGTCACCTTGCCCATTAGAGCTAAGTTACAAGGAGTAGTGGTTGAAATCGTCCCCTACGAAACTGGACAACCCTCAAATAAAGAGCATCACTTCATTAACAGCTGCTAGCGCTGCTCTGTAGGCGATCCTGCCCGTCTGCAGTGACAGCAGAGGAGGGGTAAGTTCAGCTCCTCACTGCTGGGCATCATATGCCTTCAATAATGTGACTATTATTTAGTGCCCACCCCTAATATTTTGGTGATGTGAAGCTGAAATCAGCTGTTTGTTAACTTCTAGTTCTACCTTAAATTGTGCAGCAGTTCTGCAGCCTGAGGTGCTAGAATGTAACAGCTGCACCATTTAAGGTGGAAACGGGAAATATTTGTTATGAGGAAAATAATAATTTGGAGGATAATACATTGAAACAATATTAAACTAAGATAACACGATGGTTTTCAGAGTTTTTTAACAGAGAAAATCCTCACATTTGTTGGTTTCTTTGGTCGCTCGCATTGGCCATCCTGGAGTGTCTCTGAAAAACCTGTTTGGAGGACCATGTAGCCCTAACACTTCACCCTACCCCTCTACCTCACCAAAACTCGGAACACCCTACCCCTAGGCGTGAACACACAAAAAGGAGATATGAGGTCTAAGTGGTTTGAGCGAGGGGTGAAATGGGATTAGGCCTAAGGATTTAATAGGAAGGACTACATCTTCCTGAAGTCATGTGAAAACAACATCTTGTGGATCTACATCTACATCTTCTTCTACGGTGTGGACCACTGCTGCAAAGGTGTGACTACTCTACAACTATCACAGTGACGTTCCTTACTTTCCTTCTGGATAACTGTACCATTTCACAGTCTTGGGTCGGATTTAACTAGAGTGTTTTGGACCACATCATACATCTTTATGTATTAACGCCACAGACTCAGAAAGAAGGTCTGGCTTGCTGTTTAGGTCTCAAATGCAAAATCAATACAACTGAAGATGAAGATATAATGACAATAGTAGATCATTCTCAGAAAACTCTTTCAATGCGCTCGCAATCATCAGATTCATCTAGTCAGGGAAGGGGTCCGAAGCACAACCCACATGACAAAATGCTGCATGCAATTACACATTCTCACCAGAGAGGTCTCCAAATCCCCAGATCATGCATAGTGTAGCATTAAAATGAACATGCCATACATGCAGTCTCCACATACAGATAATCTTTAAATGGGGGTCGCATTCAAAGAACTTACACTTTACAGTAAGCTTGATTTCTTCTTGAGGAAACCATTTGCAGGCATGTCCTGCAGACCATGTAGTACGAGCAAGGTAGTAGTTTCTCTTACCTTTCTCTTACAAGAAGTAGTCCAGGTTAATTCTGAACTTTCTAAAATTTCCTAAAAAACTACATAACGTCCTGTGTTTCGAGTACCTTAGGTGTCTTTTCTTCCACTCAGTGTACCTTTCAGTATTGAAACTTAGCATGTAGCTTTACAATTGATCATTGCGCCTATAATAATAACAATCCGATTGGTCACCTGCCAGTTAATTTACATAAAGTTTAATCAGAACAAGAAAGCGGAGGGAGCAGGATTAGCATCAGTGTGTTGATGTCTCAGTTATATGTATATGTTGCTGTTTCATTCTAACCTATATGATGTAAACTGTCCAAAAAAATTCAAGTGGAAAAAAAAGTGCAGGGGGTGCTGGAGCCTATTCCAACAGCCATTGGGCAGAAGGCAGGAAACACCCTGGACAGGTCAACAGTCCATCACAGGGCACATGAAATGTAAACAAGTAAAATGTTTGTATGGTGCTTTTCACAGACATAAGTCACAAAGTGCTTTACAAAAGCATACAGCATAGAAAATACACGAAAAGAAAAGGGCACTACACGATCCCCTGAATGTCTCAAAAGCTAAATTCTAGGGGGACGGGGGTCTTATGCTATAAATAAATGTTCAAATATTCATTCAGGGAGAGGTTAATGTTTACCTGCTTATTTAGATTATTAGATAAATAATTGAGATGATTATTAGATAAATACAGCTGCAGCACTGCTCTACCTCTGGGTGGCGCTGTAGCACATTGCTTCACACAGTTTTTCTTTTAGGTGTCACACCAGAGCTGGTTTATGAGGATCTGGACATAGTTTCCCTATTATATCAAACACCTGACTACAAAACAGCAGAAGGCTGTTACACCACTAGCCTCAATGAACGGGAGTGAGCTAAATGGCTAAAAATGGCTAAAAAACTAAAGTTAAACCAGTTTCTTATCACTTTAACAGAACGTTAAGAAGTAAGAAACCTCACCGATATATATTTCCCTTTTTCTACAGTAAACGGGTTTTGGGCAGCAGGAGGCGGGGCTTTACTGCTAGAGCATGATGATGATTGCCGAGCGGAGCAGCTCATTGGCTGTTCTTGCTCACGGACGTCATGAACATACATGAGGCTCCGTTTTAAACTCCTATAACTCGAGTTTAAAAGCTCTTTAAAAATATAACAGCGGTGTTAAAATGGTTTACGCTGTTCTGTGTTCAGGAAATAAAGGCATTCTTTTTGGGGCAGTCGTGGGCTGGAGGTTAGGGAACCGGCCCTGTGACCGGAAGGTCGCCGCTTCGATCTCCAGCACCGAGAGGCCATGACTGAGGTGTCCTTGAGCAAGACACCTAACCCCCAACTGCTCCCCGGGCGCCGTGGATAGGGCTGCCCACCGCTCTGGGCAAGTGTGCTCACTGCCCCCTAGTGTGTGTGTTCACTAGTGTGTATGTGGTGTTTCACTTCACGGATGGGTTAAAAGGAGGTGGAATTTCCCTGTTTGTGGGATTTAAAAAAAAAAGTATCACTTAACTTTTACATTAAAAATGTTTCAGCTTTTATAAACTATGATTTTGCTCCATGTCAACCCATTCATTGTGGACTCACTCAGGAATTATGGCGAATTAACAGCCAGCCAACACTGGAGCCGCCAGCTAACATAGGACCCCCGCTTAGTAGGGGGGGGGTGATATGTAAAATCAGTAGTAGGTTCACTGTTGGTTTTGGATAGTAAATAAAATGACTATATTTGTGTTGTAGTCTGTAAACTTCCCCAGAACAGAAACCACTCTGAATGACTTGATTTACATCTGAATGACAGAATTATACAGACGACCTACAAATGAAGGTTGTATCTGTTTGTGCTTTGCAGTCTTTATATGATGGGACTTGGCATGTAGGACCAGCTGTACATCATGAAAAGCAGTAATAATAGCCATGTGTGATGTTCTGTCTTTCATGTAAAAATATATTATTAATGTTCTGAAAACTGCAAGTCCCAAGTGTCAGTTACCTATCTAATCACTGGAAGCTTAATGAACTCATTTTCTGCGATATCTACTGTTAAACGGTGGTATTTTTTAATCTAGGGCGAAATAATGAAGGCAATTTGGTTTTTTTCAGGCCTGCCTCGTGGCACGCAGTTGAGAGCAATTAAAAACTGACAGACTGAGCATAATAATCATACTGTCTTAAAAAAAGGTGCACAAAGATGAAAAAACAAATGTGTTCATATCTCATCACAGGTTATATCAATTCTCTTTTTCTTAACACATTGATCTCCAACAGGTAAATTTAGTGCTCTAAAGAAAAATGCCTCCGAACTTGTTCTGACTGGTCTAAAGTGATTACATCCGGCAAGGTTATACGGTGAATGAATATCTACCAGAGGCTTTTGAAGTTCCATCATTTTATTCACAAATCAAATTTTTTTGAGAAAAGCAAGCAGCGCCTTCTGTATAAGTTAAGTGAATAAAACTCATTTTATTCTTGTGGTTTAAGGGAAAAGGCTCTAGATTTGCGTACAGGCAAGCTCAAAGAACATACGGACTAAAGGAAATGGAAAAGGTCAGATATGGACGTTAATGGGTTAATGATGGACAGTCCTGAGGCCTGTTTAGGGATGAGCATAGTCGCCTCACAGCGAGGAGGGCCTGGGTTCGATTCCCCGGCCGGGCGACCGGGGTTTCCTCCGGGTTCTCCGGTTTCTTCCCACAGTCCAAAGACATGCAGTCAGGCCAATTGGATGTGCTAAATTGCCCCTAGGTGTGAGTGACTGTCTGTGTCTGTCTGTCTGCCCTGCGATGGACTGGCGACCTGTCCAGGGTGTATCCTGCCTTCCGCCTGAAGACTGCTGGGATAGGCTCCAGCACCCCCCCGCGACCCTGAAGGAGAAGTGGCTTAGAAAATGGATGGATGGTTTATATGAGCTCCGCCACAGGCCCGTTTCCGAGTGTAGCCAAGTGTTACTGTCTCATACCTTTTGGCTCAAACAGTAAAATAAAATATCTAAACGTGAGTTTTCACAATCAGGAGAAATGATGACAGACAGGAGGAGAGATGTGCCAGATTTACCATCTGTTGTGGCAAATTAACACCAGTCACTGATAAATTTGCTTCACTGTGAGACGTAGTGGCCACTAATATCTGCTAGCACTCCTATGGGATTCTAGTAGTATGTTAGCACTAAGGTAACTGTGACCCACACTGTTTCTAGGCCTTTCTGGATAAAGTACAGACGTTATAAAATACTCTTCATTTGTTTTATTTGAAGTGTGTAAGAGAGCAACCCACTTAGACTACGGCTCATATTTACAGTCCCAAAGTGACCCAATCCCATTCTATTTATCCCTACCCCTTGTTTTCGAGTGTCACCCTAAGCCCTTAGAACCGAGTTACAAGGGGTAGTGGTTGAAATCTTGCCCTATGAAATGGGACCCTCAAGTTTTAAAAAAAAAAAAAAAATTAAGGTACATTTTTAGTTTAATTTGGGGCATCATATGCATCATATGCTTTCAGAGGGGCTATAAGACAATTACTTATTCTTGCCCACCGCTGCTAATTCTTTGGTGATATGAAGCTGACGTCAGCTATTCACCAGGTTCTTGTTCAACGTTTCCCGTTCCACCTTAAATGGTGCAGTGGCTACATTCTGGAGATTCAGGTGTCAGTACTGCTGGACTATTTAAGGTGGAACGGGAAAGCAAGCTAGCAAGCTACCGAGACATTGCTTGTTAACCAAAATACACGGAAACTTTTCACATTCGTGGGTTTCTTTGGCCTTTTGCGTAGCCGTCTTGCTGGTTTTTCTTTTTCTCTCTGTTTGGCGCTTCTGAAAAACCTCCGTTTGGAGGATCATGTAGCCCCAACACTTCACCCCACCCCTCTATCTCAGTTAAAATAGAGACACCCAGCCCCTAGACGTGAACATGCGAAAGGGCTGAGGGCTCAGTGGTAGGGGGGAGGGGTGAAACGGGACTGTTTGATGTAGTGTTAAATACATGCTTCACCATTATACTCAATAATAATGAACTAAGTGTTATTATTATTCCTTCCCTGAAGGTCTAAAAGGCCTCAAAGGTCGACATTGTAAACTACAAACATCTCCCCTGCATGAAAAACAGATGGTGATAACACACAGTACTGTGAGTAACTGTTATGTGCGGCGTGGCATGTGTTACTGTTGTGATGTGCCTTTGTCCTGTATGTTTTCACAAGTTGGTTGAAGTTCAATAAAACTCTTTGTTGTGTTCCTTATCTCCTGGTTACTGGTGCACGAGGTAGCGATCATTGTTCCCAGTGAAAACCACACAGAACATTTTTTTCTGTGGTGTTCTGCTGCCATCTAGGGACGGGAAGTTGATAATGACTTCACGTTTGTGCATTTTTCTTGCTGATTAAGGAATTAGTGCTTCTCAGGGCAGATTGTATCTTATTACTGTGACCCAAAGGAAAAAAAAAATGATATCGCTGTTGTCGGATCAAAACCTCGTATCTCCAAAACGGTAACTTTACAGGAGAAGGTAAAAACTTACTCTACTGTTAAGGTAAGTCAATGGAACCAGACGTTTTCCCAAGTAATTTTAGATCATTTCTGTCGGTCCATTCATCATGAAATTTACACACAATATATAGGAACACAGGTACTCTCAAGTCGCGTCTAAACCTGAAAAACGACAAAAATGGAGATACGGGGTTTTGTTCCGACAGCAGTGATGTACTGGAGATGGAACGATACCACTTGTTCTTTGGTGACTTTCATGCTGAAGCCTTGAGCTTCAGCTGACAGCAATGCAGATCTGATATTTTCCCCAGATTTGAATTGAACACATGTTCATGCACAATTGCTGTGGATTTGCTGAACATATTGGGGGGGAAATAAAACATAAAATGTGGTCTATGCAAGTTATGGCGCACAATTTTTTGCAATGTGTTAACAAATGAAAAGTAAATATAAATTGTGCACTAAAATAAAATAAATTATTCCATATTCAATGTGTTCTCTGTGGAGGACGTGTTAGCTTACTTTCACTTGGAAAATCAAACGTCCTCTGGGCCGGGGAGAAAATAACGACAAAACAAACCATATAAACCAAAAAGGATATTAATTAACCAAAGTTAAGCTCCTAATTGCTCCTAATTGCTCCTAAATAAGAAATCATGCAGGTAGAAATGCTTCAATCTCCACCAGCACAAAGTCCTATTGAGGAGCAGTCATGACGACTCAGTTCTTCACATCTAAGACGCTTATACTCCTGGATTCCAGGGGTGCTGGAGCCTATGGGGGGTGTAGGTCGCCTGTCCTTCACAGGGCAGACACACACACACACACACACACACACACGCATGTTCACACAGGGCCTGACTGTGGGAGGGAACCCTGGTCACCCGGCCGGGGAATCGAACCCAGGCCCTTATTGCCGTGAGACGACAGCACCACCCAACTCATGAACAGTGAACCTATCAAGAGAAAGTCCAAACATTTTAGAACACTAATAATATTATTTTACATGAAGGATAAAACTGCACACAGCTCTATCGTTGCTGGTCTACTTGGTGTACAAACGGTTCTATATGACAGCCAGTCCCACCACAGCTGAGATTCCTGCAAAGCATAACTGAATACAGCCTTCATTTGTGGGCTATATGTATTATTCTATTACTGAGATGTAAACAAACACATTCAAAGTGTCCTGGTGTGAAATAGCTCATCATAGAGAAACTTACAGACTCAGATGTCTTTACAGTGGTAATGATACGAACAGGAGGTCAACACAAATCTAGCATTTTTAAATAGTCACTAGCCAAACCCACCAGTGAACCTACATGAGTTTTCTAAATTTCTTCATATAAAGTTATGATAAAAGTGGCAAGTCTTTCTTTGGAGCACCCTCTGCCGTTAACAAATGGACGAAAAAATGGGTTCTAAGCCAAAACCTTACCTTACACTTTCAGTGTGGGAGGCAATAAACTCTGCAGACGTCTGGTTCCCATCACCACCACTGTGAACAGTTCTCATTTAACATGATGGAAAAAGTTCAACATAAAATGTGGCCTATACAAAGGTTATGGCACATGCTTCATTTTTTCAGTATGTTGAACTTTAACGTTGGCTAAAAATGAGAATTGTGTTCTCTGTAGAGGACGCGTGGAAACTGGTCATCACAAAGCGTGTCATTTGACCACTGCCAGCTGCTTCCATTAGGAAAGTGAACAAGGCTTTGTCCAGTGTTTACTCACCTGTTTGCTGCTCACAGTATTCTCTCTGTTTACACATGAACCATTGAACCATCAGCAGGAATTACACAGGATTTCTGAAAGTCGTAGGGCTACTCCATTTGAGAGAAAATGACAATTTAGCTGTTTTATAGTTAGGTAAGTATGTATGTATGTATTTCTGATTCACAGTCACAGCCACAAAGGTCGACCCTGCATGAGGAGCTGTTACCGCAGTACCACCAGAGAACCTGTAGAGAGGAGAGTTTCCACTCCGCAATGTCTTCGGGTTTTCTCAAACGCTAGGGGGCGCTCCCGAGCGAGTGCAAAATGAAGGGGTTGATATGCTTGAGCAAAAAAAAAAAAAAAGCTGAAACATTTTTAATGTAAAAGAATTCGATCATTTCCCGAACACAGAGCAGCGTAAAGCATTTTAACACCGCTGCTATATTTTTAAAAACTTTTAAACTCGAGCTATAGGAGTTTAAAACGTACGCCCATGACGTCAGAGAGCGCGAACAGCCAATGAGCTGCTCCGCTCGCCAATCAATCATCCCGCTCTAGCAGTAAAGCCCCGCCTCCTGCTGCCCCAAACCCGTTTAGTGTAGAATAAAGGAGACATGCAGGCGAGTTTTCTCTGGTTTTTAGTGAAATCCATCCTTATACTGTCTGAAATTAAAGGAAAGTTCTGAGCGATTAGAAACTATTTAAACTGCTCGTTTTTAGCCGTTGGGTTCCATTCACTCCCATTCATTGAGGACTCGCTCGCGGGCGCCCTCTGCTGTTCAGCCGGCCTGTTTTTGATATAACAGGAGCAATAGGGAGTGGCCAGGCTCCTCATAAACCGGCTCTGGCGCAGGCGCAGTGAGACCAGCTGGTGAGTGACGGATGAGGATGAGAGAGAGAGAGAGAGAGAGAGAGAGAGAGAGAGAGAGAGAGAGAGGATGGATTAAACTATTCATGGTTTAATAGCCACGACGGTAAGACACGTTTACTATTAATATCCATAGCCCATATTTCAGTTACATTCTATGCCTACAGACGGAGGAGGAGTGTTTTTGTGCTTTGATAGGCCGAAGCAGGGGCTAAGCTGCTGAGGGAGAAGCTGAGCTGTGGTTGGATGTGGATGTGGATGTGGGATCCGGATGGAGGGATTCGTGCTGATAAACTGCACTTTTAGCTCAGATTAGCTCGGTTTTATTAAGAGTCTGGGTGATGGAGGGAGAGGTGGGAAAGGTGGGAGAGGTGGTCTCCAATCCCCTGCGTGCTGAGCAGGTTAGTGGAAGCTGGGCTGGGGTTTAAATGATGTACAGCAGGCCTTGACTGCCTGAGTATGTCAATGAAGGATCTTGGATTAACCCAGTCTTCTCATTCGCCACCTTCTTAGACGAATCCGCCGGTCCACCTTAAATGGTGCATCCTCCTCAGGCTCTGCCACACCAATTAAGGTGGAACTTCAGCCTCATGATGTTTTGCAGTCATTCCAAATGGGCTGTAGGTATCAGGGGGGGAAAGAGACAATGAGAGTGAGTGAGTGTTGGGGTTGACACAGTGTCAGTATTCAGTACTGATGTAGATACTTACTGTGCATCTTATCAGCTCCACTTACTGTATAGATGCGCTTTGTAGTTCTACAGTTACAGACTGTAGTCCATCTGTTTTACCCTGTTCTTCAATGGTGAGGACCCCCACAGGACCCCCACAGAGCAGGTATTATTTCATTCTCAGCACTGCAGTAACACTGATCTGACGATGGTCCGTTAGTGTGGGTTGCGCTGGTCTGAGTGGATCAGACACAGCAGTGCTGCTGGAGTTTTTAAACACCTCAGTGTCGCTGCTGGACCGAGAACAGTCCACCAACCGGAAACATCCAGCCGACAGTGTCCTGTGGGCAGCGTCCTGGTTAATTGAAATGCCGTCACATGATATCTGTGTTTGTTGTTGTTCTTCTTCTTTCGGCTGCTCCCTTTAGGGGTCGCCACAGCGGATCATCTGCCTCCATCTTGCCTCCTCTACTTTTACACCAACCATCTCCATGTCCACCTTCACTACATCCATAAACCTTCTCTGAGGTCTACCTCTTCTCCTTCTGCCCGGCAGCTCCATCTCCAACATTCTTTGCCCAATATATCCACTATTCCTCCTCAACACATGTCCAAACCATCTCAACCTGGCCTCTCTGGCTTTATCTCCAAACTGCTCCACCTTCACCGTCCCTCTGATCTGCTCATATCTAATCTTGTCCAGCCTTGTCACTCCCAACGAAAATCTCAGCATCTTCATCTCCGCCACCTTCAGCTCAGCCTCCTGTCTTTTAGACAGAGCCACAGTCTCCAAACCAGACATCATAGCAGGACGCACTACTGTCTTGTAAACCTTCCCTTTCACTCTTGCTGCTATCCTTCTGTCACACATCAGCCCTGACACCCGTCTCCACCCACTCCATCCTGCCTGCACCCTCTTCTTCACCTCTTTTCTGCACTGTCCATTGCTCTGGATGGTTGATCCAAGATATTTGAAGTCATCCACCTTTACGACCTCTACTCCTTGCATCTTCACCTTTCCACCTGCCTCCCTCTCATTCACACACATGTATTCCGTCTTGTCTCTACTGACCTTCATTCCTCTCCTCTCCAGTGCAAACCTCCACCTCTCCAGATTCTCTTCCACCTGCTCTCTACTCTCACCACAATGTGTTATAACCGTGTTTGTTATTTTGCTTATTTATGCCTTAAATCTGTTCCTTTTCCGTTTCAGCGCATTAGAAAACATGGACGGGGGAAACTAGTAAGTGTTGACAATCAAAGATATCGTTGTTTTCACTGAGCGAAGCATGTTTATTAATGTTGTACGTTACGTTTGTTTCAACAGTGGCTTCCCGCGGGAGTATTTGGATCGTTTTGTCCAAAGTCAAGACTCCTCTGTGGTGAACAAGTTCCAGCAGAAGTACTGGAAAACCAAACAGACGCTAATCAAAGTCACGGGGAAGAAGGAAGACGAGCATGTGGTCGCCTCGGACGCAGACTTGGATGCCAAACTCGAGGTAATATCGAAATGCTCAGCGACGAGTGATTCTGAAAATGAGTCGTACTCAAATCTCAGTACTTCATCCTCTGTTTTTCTGTGTCTGGGCCTCTGCAGGTGTTTCACTCTGTGCAGAGGACGTGCATGGAGCTCCTCAAAGTGATCGAACAGTACCAGAGAAGAATATGTTGTACGGAGTCATGCTCTCTTCTGTCATACGTACACACATAGGCGTAGATTTGGGAGTGGCTGCGAGTGGACTGGGTTTAATCCGCCAATAGTTCGTTCAATATTTCACTATAGGCTCCTTAAAGAGCTAAACAGCTCTTCTTTCAGCAGTATTGTCACTTTCTTTTGTTCCCAGATTTTCCCCAAATTAAGTCAAGATAGCAGTATAGTGGTTGGTTAGTGTAGTGGATAACACCTGTGCCTTCTATGCTGTAGACTGGGGTTCCATCCCCTGCCTGGGTAAGCACCCTACGCTATACCAACAGCAGTCCTTGGGCAAGACTCCTAACACCACCTTCGCCTACCTGTATAAAAAAAATGCCCAAATTGTAAGTCGCGTCTAGTAAATGTAATATTATCTGTCTTTTTCCATAACACTGTAATCTAGCTTCTAATAATGAACTAATTCAGAAAACAGCATGTTTATTATTTAAAATCATGAAGATGTCTCATGTTATAAGAAGTATCACCGGGAGAACTTCGACAGGGAATAGTCACAAGATCACAAGACGAAGGCAAATCCATCAATCCGGTCATCAACAAATAGAGATCAAAGTCCAAAATCACATGAACTAAAGAGGCACGCTCATAGAAACGGCTAAGACCGGAACCAGAGACGATCTAAAACAACAAGCAACAGGTGATGGAGATAATGAGGGGGCGGAGCTGGACTGTTCCAAGGAGATCATCCAACATTTATCTAGCCATCATTTCAAAGATGATTGGAAGTGGAGTAAACAAAGCAAGCTACCTGTCATGATGTCAGATATTGTCAGATTGTTATCTGCCGCTCGATGGGATAAACTCTTGTAGAACACCCGTTGGTGCTAACATTACATTCAAATTTCTAGTTGAGTTTCACTCCGAAGACAGTTAGTTCGTTAAAGTAGATTAATTGCTCATCATAGAGCATCTCTCCCTCTGGCTACACTGTTCTGGGTAAATAAACGTCAAAGACAAGGGGTGAGTGTAAGGACGATGGGTCAGGTGGAATGGGCAGCCACCGGAAGTTGAAATGAAACCTATGCCGCTGCTCACAGACCAGTTTTTATCTGCTCAATTGACAGGAAAGTTCATTTTACAGTTCAATTTAAAACTCTTAATTAAACCCAAAATAGACTGCTGTTTCGTTTCGTCATCGGCAGCAAGGACAAAAAGATTTGACCTGTCCTGGAATCGTTTCAGCGCTTCTCTGCTGTGGTGTGAACGTTTGTTGACTGATCCCTTTGAAGTGCTTATGACTATGAAATGCCGGCATAATAGGCAACAACACGGAATCTCTACACTGAATTGTTGTAGCGTTTTAAAATCGACATATAAAGCACGAGATATGAATGTTGGTATGATTGTAGGTGCACTTTGTTTACAGTTTTGTGTTTGAATTACTGAATAATTCGCTGAATATCTATTCTTAAGTTTAATAACTGAAGTTTGAACCGAATATGATTCGCTTTTCTATAAGCCAGAATTTTTCCCCTCAGTTTTATCTCAGGAGGAGAACGAGTTGGGCCGCTTCCTGCGTTCGCAGGGGTCTCAGGACAAAAGCCGAGCGGGGAAGATCATGCAGGCTACGGGAAAAGCCCTCTGCTTCTCCTCTCAGCAAAGGTCAGCTCTGACAACTCGTATACTCTGGAGTCCAACAACTGACCAAACACATAAAAAAGAAATAAAAAATAGTCGATTCATTAATACGGATTTACATCTACACTCTGAATATTACTTTTTAAAGGAATACTGACGTTCCGCATAAATCAGAAGAACTGATAGGGGCTGTGTGGGAACTGAGATTATGCCAACGAGTGCTCTTTCACTTTTAGCGACTTTTAAACGAAATATTGAGAGTAGGAAAAATGCATTAGTGGATCACGATTTAACAATTTTGGAACGGGTCAATTGGTTATAATTAATTCAACAAAGTGTTCACTCATTTTAAATGTAAAGAAGAAAAGCTTTTGTGTTGTTTATGTTATTGACAGCGTTATACGAATGGTCAAAAAACATGTCCATTAACGAGGTGTACCCAAACTTTTCCATTTGACCGTATATTCCACTGCTGTATAAAAGGTCCCTTCAGTCATGTTTATGCAGTGTAATCTAAGACGAGTGTAATCAAACCGAATTGGGTCGTTCAGAGGTCAGAGATTTATGCCCTGATTTACTTTAAAGCATCGTTCATCACTGCGCTGAGCCGGACTCAGGTTTGACCATGTTCTCTAGGCTGGCGTTGCGTGTCCCGCTGTGCCGCCTGTACCAGGAGGTGGAGACGTTTCGTTACAGGGCCATCTCAGACACGTGGCTGACCGTGAACAGGATGGAGCAGGCCAGGACGGAGTACCGGGGGGCGCTGCTGTGGATGAAGGATGTGTCTCAGGAGCTTGACCCCGACACGCACAAACAGATGGAGAAATTCCGCAAGGTCGGACACACTCAGAGCACACTTCTGCTTTTCAGGTTGACCCCTGAGGCCAAACGAAAAGCAGATATTTATTTGGTTTGGTATGTGATACTGAATATGCAAACATTGCGAAAATCATATTTGATCATATCAAAGCATTTGATTGTATGGTTGTATGACTAGGATACTTTACATATTAATGGCCTTTTATTGTTACGGTGATGAATTGGATCAATAATAAGCAAGTCCATAGCAGAGCGAATTGCGTTCCTTTATGTTCCTTCACTAGCTCATAAATTATTGCAGTGCATCCAACAATAAAGGCAGCATGGAGCGTCTTTTATGCAGGGAGAGGAAACTAAGTAGCACACGGAAAACTCAGATTCCTCTTGATCTTGATACACAATTATAATATGGTGTATATTTTTTTTAGAATAGGTGTAAGTCTGCAGTAGATTTACTTGACGGTATCCTGAAGTAAGGTTCCCTTTAACTTTCATTAACCATACTCATAACCTTTAAAAGTCCAGAGTTATTACTTTATCATTTTGCTGCACTATTAAAATGTAAGGACTTAATTACAGACTCCTTTACTGTAAATTACAGTACAGTTGCAGCTGTCTTTTCATTGTGTGATCATTTAATGAGGAATGGACCAAAACCGTTCAAATAGCTTTGAATAAAATCTCTTTACTATGGAGCCCTGCTGGTGGCATGCCGTATAAATTAAAATAATGTGTGGCCACGACTTATTAAGGCTTTAGTAAGTTAGCAGTTTTGAACTGTTTTGCTTCCTGCAGGTTCAGGCGCAGGTGCGTCTCACCAAGACGAGCTTTGACAAGCTGAAGAATGACGTTTGCCAGAAGGTGGATTTACTGGGAGCCAGCCGTTGTAACCTGCTTTCTCATGTTCTCACAAACTACCAGGTACGTCACTCTAACCTCAAACGACTGTGATAGCACTACTGTGATCTAATGGCATTTTGCTAACACTAGTCCACCTTCATAGAGGCACTGAATAACAATTTTAAAAAGCAGTACTTGAGTGTTTAAGAACAGCTTATGTTAGTATTCATTTTAAGTACTAACACTACACTAAAGCTACAAAGTTTGAAATGTTTTTTTTTCCAGTGAAACCAATTTAGTTGCAGAAACGTTTGTGAACTGATTCTGTTAGTCCTGTGGAACTTCATAGGTTGGATCAATCAGTTGGATACTACAGAGCTGAAAATAAAGATTAAGCATCTGTGTAGAACGATTAACTGAGCTGTAGCCGGTTCTGAAATGACTAAGAAAGCTGTATGACATCAACTTATGATACACACACATCTTCTAAGCCACTTCTCCTTCTGGGTGCTGGAGCCTATCCCAGCGGTCGTCGGGCGGAGGGCGGGATACACCCTGGACAGATCGCCAGTCCATCGCAGGGCAGACAGACAAACATACATATCTAGGGACAATTTAGCATGTCCAATTGGTCTCTCTTGGGGGAAACCGGAGAACCCAGAGGAAACCCACGCAGACACGGGGAGAACATGCACAGAGAGGACGCCGGTCACCCGGCCGGGGAATCGAACCCAGGCTCTACTTGCTGTGAGGCAACAGCGTTAACCACCCCCCCGCGCCACCATGCCGCCCAAACTTTTGATAATAAAATAATAAGTAATAAAATTATCCAGGTGATTCAATCTGGAGGCAGAGAATTGGACTAAAAATAATTTTATTCACTCCTGTAACGGGGAGCGAGGTGGCGGACGCATATGCGGAGATAAGCGACGTTTATTAAGGGCAAATCCAGAATGACATAAACCAGAATCCAACAGAACAAGCAGAACAGAACAAACAACAGTACATAGACCAGTACAACAAACTCCAACAAAGCAAACAAAGACCAGCGAAAACAAAGAGCAAAGCACAGGGGAAACCCGAGGGACAGGCGGGAAACAGGTGGAGACAATCAGGGGTGGAGTCGTGAAACAAGGGGGCTGGACTAAAAAAACAAAACAAAGAACAAGCGGGCTAAACCAAAACAACACGAACACATGGACAGGACTGGGAAGGGCCAATATCGTGACAACTCCTTTCTCACAGAACTCTTGGAATTGTAAATAAAGTAGATGATGATGTTTAAATCCACATTGTATGAGGTGCAGTATAATGACAAAAAATGCTGTTAAACCACAAAAATTGTTCATGTGGAAAGTGATTCCGAACATTTAAACAGCAGTGTAAATAACACTGTATTGTCATAATTGTCATGACCTCATTTCTTCCATTACTAACGCTGTTATAAAGCTACATTCCCATGTAATGGAATCTCTACAGCAGAAGTCGAGTCAAGAATGCCGTATATTAATATTATGGATACAGACATATGTCCTTAAATACTCAAGTACGCCTTTGCATGTCTTGTGAAGTTGCTTTGAAAATAAAATGTTGGTCATTTTCAGGGCAAAAATCTTAAACCTGTGGAAACTGAAAAGCCTTGAAAATGTCCACTTGTATTCTCAGACCTGAAAAGCTGGTTTGGGCTAATGTCTTCTGTAGGAAACACAATGCAAACCCGTTTAAATAGACAGAACCGAATCGAGCAACTTAGCCTAAGCCATTCTGTTTGTGGGATGTGAAAGTCAAAGCCAGACAGGTCTGGTGTGAAATGGTTAATTGTGCAGCAGCTTACCAGCTTTGATTTCTTCACAGCGGCAATGATAGGAACCAGGTTTCATGAAGTCTGTAACAGAGCTTTATATCTAATTCTGACAGTAAACTGGTGATAAATTTGAGAAGGAAAAAAAAAAAAACATTATTGGGAACTACTTTGCCTTACAACACCCACATGTACCTCTTCATAAGAAGGTGTTTTAAAATATTGGTAGAATTGCCCTTTAAGGGCAAATGCAACACTTCAGCAATCGTTGCTTTGTTTTTGTCCAAACTGCAGACCACGCTGTTGCATTTCTGGGAGAAAACATCTCACACCATGGCCGCCATCCACGAGAGCTTCAAAGGCTGCCAGACCTACGATCTCTCAGCGCTTAAGGTCAGAGCAGAACTTCCGTTAATGCCCTTCCTCTAGTTTTAAAGGAACTTTCTGTACAAACTCCATAATATGAAGGAATAATATGGGAATGAGAGTGAATTCTGCGCAGAGTGGCTGATTTTTTCCACACTTGACTATAAAGAATAATTTTAAATGCTCATGCTTGCTTGTGTTACAGTAACCTTGTGTCTTATTAATGAGGAATTCCACCGATTTTTCAAAATATATGCATAACATGCATAATTCAGTTGTTCTGATGTAAACGAAGTCATTGAGAGTGGTTTGAAGTGAAACGGGTCGTTGTAGATAAACTTGATGGATTTCTTGACAGTGGTAGTGATGGGAACCAGCGGTTACACCGTCTACAACACAAATATAGCCGTTTAATCCACTATCCTAAACCTAAAACTAAGGTTTTGCGGGTTTTTAAATGTTATACTGATGGTTATTCATATTTTTATATGTGATGGTAGTTTTTATATGTTGTTTTATGTGTTAAGTCGGAAAAAAAAAAGTTTTTTGGGGGGACTATTTTGCTGCATGTACCTCTGCGCTGTGAATAGATACATTTGGGCAAAATGTATTTATGTTAAAACTGTCGTAAACAATGTCTTCGGCCTAATAACCATTTCATTTAATAACTTTCTGTGTGAGAGCTTTTATAACGTCAAACTCTTCAGATGTCTGGTTCCATTAACCACCACTGAAGAATTCGGACTCTGTAAGCTTCTCTGGAACAGAGCGTTTCCTGTCGAACCAACCTGAATGACTTACTAGACATCTCAACCTTTTTCCTATGCAGACATTTAGAAAACTTTGGGACATTTTCCTTTAATTAAGTCCCATTCTGGTATTTTTTAAGGCACAAAGTACGATGGTAATTAATACTAATTAAGTCACTAATTAAGTCACTAATTAAGTCATTTTACATCACACTCACAACTTAGTTTTTTTTTAGATGCTGCAGAATAAAGGTTCTGATCAGGGAGCAAAGAAAAGAGTGAAAAAGAAAAACAAGGCAAAAACAGAGGAAGAGGACCAACCAACCACAGAGGACACGTAAAAGACTCTCTCTGCATTGCCGGTTATATATCTGTGATGATGATGGTGTTATTGCACTAAAATGTCCCTCATTCCTTTAATTCCTCAGACTTATTTCAATAGAAGAAGAGGATCTAAATAAGGACACGAGTCAGTCAGGTACAGCCCCCATCTGCCATAAGTCTAAATGCAATTTATCCAATAACCTAAACACAGTCTGTAAATGGTCCAGTATTAAAGGGCTGAAATGGAAACTAAGACACAAAAACAGCCCACGTTCACTTTTCATTATGGTTATGATGTCACAACCATGGGCACACTTACATATGACCACCAACTGCCCGTTCACACTGAGTTTGGGTCCTACAGACACAATAATGAATAATGAATAAGGCACAAAACAGGCAGCCAATCAGAAGTAATTCACATATCCTGCCATACGGACAAGTTTTAAACAGATCCATTCAGATTACATTGTGTTGATTAGTGTGCAAGTTCTGTTGATTTGTTGAATTTAACATGAAACAAAACAATAAATGTGCCATAACTTTTGCACAGGTCACGTCTAATGTTTTTTGTCCCCATATTTTAAATATGAGACCTTTAAAATGAACCTTTGAACCTTTCCTGTGAAAGTCTATGCACTTCGCTTTTCACTACAAAAGAAATGATGAAATAAAAATTGGAAAAAGAGAAATAAACTCCAGAATAGCGCTGATGCAAATGACCTGTGTGTGTGTCCAGGCCTAGAGGAGGCGCTGTCCAGCAGTGGTCAGGAGAAGGACAGCCTGAGTCTGCTGAGCGAGATATTGGGCTCGAGCTCGTTGGAGGAGGGCGATTTCTCCCGCGAGTGGAGGGAGGTGTTCGGGGAGGATGAGTGCCTGGACAGCGGAAGCAGCAGTGCTGCCGGACTGTCAGATGTCCAGCTGGAGGAGGAGAAGGGTTCATTCTTCCTCCCTTCACGCCTGCTAGACCAGAACATTCACAACTTGCAGTCTGCAGTCTCAGGTAAAGAGGCTCTTACTATGTAGCTCATCAACCAAAAGTATTGGGACATATAGAGCAGCAGCTAAACGTTTGCTCGCGCTCATTTTTTACTGTTTCCAACATTAATAATGACGAAGACATCAAAATGATGTTAAGCAGTTGAAGCAGTTTAGTTCATTTATTAATTAGTATCAATTTTATATCTTTATATCCGAATGTTTTCAGGATTATGAGAACCAGGATTGACAGGGACTGTAATTCAGTGCAAATGTCCTTTTATTGGGAAATGCAGTAGTTCATCCCTGGCCAGAACATCTGTTGATATTGTTGATGTTCTGTAATCAGTGATTTCTGGCACCAAGAAGGTGGGCAAGCCGTCCAGTAAACCGAGATGACCATCTCAGGGCGGCACGTACTGACGTCTGTCCTTAGCAGCTCCCTGTAATCGCCCCTCTAAGGTAATCTGATAATATGCAGCATTTTCTGACATTTTCTTTGTCCCAGTACTTTTGGTAGTGTTGTGTATGTTGTGCAACATGGTGAACTTAAAATGATCACTTATCTTTGATGCTTATGAAAGCTCTCAACCCTCTACTGCATACATTATGGGAGCAATTATATGTATATATATATATATGTGTGTGTGTGTGTGTGTGTGTATATGTATATATATATATATTCAATTCACTTTTCTTGCATAAACTTGTCCTTGATTTATTTTTCGGACCCAGTTATTAAATTCAAAAACATTAAAAATATGTAATTGGGTGCAGGAGTCGTGTTCCCTGAAGTGGTGAGTCCTGGCTTGTGACTGGCTAAATACATTCCACTGTTACACAGTGTTGCTTCTAGGCAACAAACACACACACACACACACACACACAGCCGCTTCAGGGTCGCAGGGGGGTGCCGGAGCCTATCCCAGCCGCCATCGGGCGTTAGGTAGCATACACCCCGGACAGGTCGCCAGTCCATCGCGGGGCACAAACATATTTCCACAAATTATAATAACAAAAAAAAACCTGATACCGAATGTTAAAAACGAGGTCTAAATACACCCACTAAGAGATAATATCATCAAATACATGCTTTTTTTGACTTACTCATACTTTTCCCTTTTATTTTAACCCTGTCGTTGTATTTAAATGTGTATAATGTTATTGTACAGTGAGGAAAATGAGTTTGTTGCCCTGAGGCAACATTGTGCAATCGAGGGTTAATAGTCTAACTCCAGCCTATCTTATAGCCCCATCCAGACCACTTCTCTCAGCTGAAGAAAACTCCTAGGATCACTTACAGCTCAGCTGGAGATCATTTTCTTACATAAACTTTGGAACAGCATTCCAGAGAATACTAGCAATACAAACTTGGTTGTAAATAAAATATATAGTAATATATAATATAGTATAGTTGTTTTTAAATCCAGATTAAAACGAGTACGCAGATGAGCCAAAACGTTATGACTACCTGCCTAATATGCCTTTGGACCTCGGGGTGCCACCAAAACAGCTCCGACTCGTCGATGCGTTGATTCTACAAGACCTCTGAAGGTGCCCTGTGGTACGTGTGGTATGGGATCTTGTAGGTGGGGAGGTGGAGCCACTGTGGATCAAACTTATCCCAGCACATCCCACTACCCTCATTTACTACCCTCCTACGTCAATGAGCCTTGGGTGCCCAACACCTTGTTGCTGGTTCATGGTTTATCTCTCCTCAGACCACAGTTGGTAGTTGCTTACTTCTGCTGACCAGGAGCCCTCGACAAGCCTTGTCGTTTCAGACACCCAGTCGTCTGGCCGTGGCGATGTCGCCTTTTCAAGGTTGCTCAGGTCGTCACGCTGCCCATTTCTTCGGTCAACTACATGAACCAACTGTTTACTTACAATTTAGTATGTCCCAGAGCTCGACATCTGCCTTTGCTACTAGATAAGTGATGTTATTTGCTTATCTGTAAGTGGTCATAATGTCTTGGCTCAGTAGTATATCGCTGTTGTCGGAAGAAAACCCGGTATCTCCAAAATGAGAACTTTACAGGAGAAGGAAGAAAACCTCTGTTCTATAATGTAAGTCAATGGAACCGGAATTTATTCCAAGCCATTTTGGGCCATTTCCTTCGGCCCATTCATCATGAAACGTACACACAACGTAAAGGGTAACAAGCATTTTCAAATCAAGCCAAGAACTGAAAAAAAATAAAAATGGAGATACAAGGTTTTCTTCCGAAAACAGCGGTATACCTAAAGACAAGCGCATACCTCAAGTACTTTTGTCTGGGGTTTGTGATTGTGCCTTTATAGGAAGAAAGTTATTATTTTTGCATTATTGGAGATCATTAAAGCTGCATCAAGCGTATGAATATTTACTTGGATAGGTATGAAACGCACCATTCATAATAAAGATAAGAAGAAAAGAACGTCAAGTTTTAGTATGACACATTTCATGTGGATGATGCTTCAATCCCACCATCCTTCCAGGCTGGACTATGGCTAATCCACAGAGCACCGCCGGCCCAACTGAACAAACGGCTGGAGCCAATCGGATCACTTCCAAATCCACCGCGAGAGGTACGTCCAACCACGTGAAACTGTTGATAACGTGCGGAAGATTCTGAATTTACAGCATCAGTTCAAAATGCCCCTTATTTAACTCCTGTAACTGCCATGAAACGAGTTATAAGCGAGTTATGTAGTTAAGAGAGGCATATGAGGCAGTTTAAAGGCTTAAATAGTAAATAGTAATCTTGTGTGGACCGTGATGTAGTTTTCACCGACTTTGCATTTTTGTGTGGTTGTGATGTACAGACACCCCTGAAACCTTAAAGGATCGCTCTACGTGGTTCAACCTGTTCGCTGATCTGGATCCTCTGACCAACCCGGACGCAGTGGGCAGAACAGACAAGGAGCACGAGCTGCTTAAGGCATGAACGTCTCCTCAAGCACCTCGTCTATCGCCGCACAAAGGACAGACGCGTTTGTTGCATGAATATTTCCTTACACTGTATCAAACATCCTTCAACCTGGACTGGTCGTTCAGATTTGTGAGCCAAAGGAAGTCGAAACCATCGCCTTCTGTAGTTCTTCATCCTTCTCATATCTGTGCCAATATTTGTTTTGGCTTCAAGGAATTCTATTATGCGAATGTGGTATAATTTGAGCTACTGATCATTTTTTGTTTTTTTGCTTGCGGAGAAGAAAAGGAAGCTCTAGGCCAAATTCAGGAAAATGTTTTAAAGGGAAATTCCACCTGCTTGGCTTCCGTTTCTAGACAGTTCAGTCACTAAGATTGCGAATATATGAGCAAAGCCATTCTGAATATGTGGTCATCCAGAGCGGTTTGGTGTGAAATTCTCCGTTCTGGAGAGTCGGAATTGTTCACAGTGGTGGTGACAGGAACCCGATGTCTGAGCCGTTCAATGCTTCTACGAAAAGCTGATACACAGGGAGTGTTTGAGGTTTGAAGTGATGTAAACATTGGTTTTGTTCGTCTAATCAAAAACTTTGCCCTTCAAAGTATTTACTTCAGCTGAATAAAACCAACCGTTTTTCAGTTTATCACACACTCAGTATTTTTTTTTCCATCCCATTTTATCGCTCTTGTCGGGAAAAAAACCTTGTATGTCTATTTTTGTCCTTTTTCAGGTTTTGACATAATTCGGAAATACTTGTTGCCTTTTACATCGTCGGTAAATTTCATGATGAATGGACTAACAGAAATGACCCAAAATGACTTGGACAAAATCCTGGTTCCATTGACTTCCATTAAAAGTAAAGTAGGTTTTTTCCTTCTCCTGTAAAGTCACCATTTCGGAGAGACGAGATTTTCTTCCGACAACAGTGATATGAAAACCCGCACCCAGGGGACTGTAACGTGAATCAGAACCTAAAGAAAATGTATTTTTCCAGATTTACAGCTATTGTGCCATGTCAGCGTTACGTATAAAACTCAGAAGCCATGTGTAGGTTGACTGCTGGTTTTGGATAGTAGATAAAATAGCTGTATTTGTGCTTCCCTTCACCACCACTGTAAATAATCAGAGCAGGTTTCCTCTACGATGAACTACAGTGGTGTGAAAAAGTGTTTGCCCCCTTCCTCATTTCCTGTTTTTTTGCATGTTTGTCACACTTAAGTGTTTCGGAACATCAAACCAATTTAAACAATAGTCAAGGACAACACAAGTAAACACAAAATGCAATTTGTAAATGAAGGTGTTTATTATTAAAGGAGAAAAAAAATCCAAACCATCATGGCCCTGTGTGAAAAAGTGATTGCCCCCTAAACCTAATAACTGGTTGGGCCACCCTTAGCAGCAACAACTGCAACCAAGCATTTGCGATAACTTGCAATGAGTCTTTTACAGCGTTCTGGAGGAATTTTGGCCCACTCATCTTTGCAGAATTGTTCTAATTCAGTTACATTAGAGGGTTTTCGAGCATGAACGGCCTTCTTAAGGTCATACCACAACATCTCAATAGGATTCAGGTCAGGACTTTGGCTAGGCCACTCCAAAGTCTTCATTTTGTTTTTCTTCAGCCATTCAGTGGTGGACTTGCTGGTGTGTTTAGGATCATTGTCCTGCTGCAGAACCCAAGTTCGTTTCAGCTTGAGTTCACGAACAGATGGTCGGACATTCTCCTTCAGGATCTTTTGGTAGACAGCAGAATTCATAGTTCCATTTATCACAGCAAGTCTACCAGGTCCTGACACAGCAAAACAGCCCCAGACCATCACACTACCACCACCATATTTTACTGTTGGTATAATGTTCTTTTTCCGAAATGCAGTGTTCCTTTTACACCAGATGTAATGGGACACACACCTTCCAAAGAGTTCCACTTTTGTCTCATCGGTCCACAGAATGTTTTCCCAAAAGTGTTGGGGATCATCAAGATGTGTTTTGGAAAAATTGAGATGAGCTTTAATGTTCTTTTTGCTCAGCAGTGGTTTTCTTCTTGGAACTCTGCCATGCAGGCCATTTTTGCCCAGTCTTTTTCTGATGGTGGAGGCATGAACGCTGACCTTAACTGAGGCAAGTGAGGCCTGCAGTTCTTTGGACGTTGTTGTGGGGTCTTTTGTGACCTCTTGGATGAGTCGTCGCTGCGCTCTTGGGGTAATTTTGGGCGGCCGGCCACTCCTGGGAAGGTTCACCACTGTTCCATGTCTTCGCCATTTGTGGATAATGGCTCTCACTGTGGTTCGCTGGATTCCCAAAGCTTTGGAAATGGCTTTATAACCCTTTCCAGACTGATAGAAAGTAATTGAGATCTTTCTCAATTGTTCCCGAATTTCTTTGGATCTCGGCATGATGTGTAGCTTTTAAGGACCTTTTGGTGGACTTTACTGTGTCAGGCAGCTCCTACTTAAGTGATGTCTTGATTGAGAACAGGTGTGGCAATAATCAGGCCTGGGTGTGGCTAGAGAAATTGAAGTCAGGTGTTAAAAACCACAGTTATAGTATGTTTTAACGAGGGGGGCAATCACTTTTTCACACAGGGCCATGATGGTTTGGATTTTTTTTCTCCTTTAATAATAAACACCTTCATTTACAAATTGCATTTTGTGTTTACTTGTGTTGTCCTTGACTATTTGTTTAAATTGGTTTGATGTTCCGAAACACTTAAGTGTGACAAACATGCAAAAAAACAGGAAATGAGGAAGGGGGCAAACACTTTTTCACACCACTGTATTTCATGTCAAAGCTGGAATTCCCCTTTATTTATAGTCACGCTGTGTTGCGGCCTGAGTGGAAATGGGTGTGATGAGATGAAGGCCTCACCAGTTCATCATTCCTTAGCGGTTACTGTGTGTAAAAAGTGGTATATTTCATATGTTTTCCAAATGCTAGAGCTGAGGTCATATTCAAAACACATTCACATATTTACATAAAGCTCAGTCTTACATTATCGATTTAAAACCAATGCTGCAAAATGTAAGCCTTAAACAGCAAACGAGTCGAAATGCCACTTAAAACGTGGGCCGAAAGTAGGAACGCTTGCCTTAGCAGGCGTGAAACAAGACGTGTACTAAAATGCGAACACATACCGCTTTGGCCAGTTTGGTGTTGTAGATATTTGTCTGAACTGATGCTGACGTACTGATTAAAGCCACAGCTGATACTTTCGTGTGTTGGGTTCTGTTACATATCGGCCCTCGGTGCCATCCCAGTTCCACTATAAAAAAGGTACAGTCTTCTATGTAGATGTATTATATTTGATATAGTACCCCCTAGTTGTAGGCAGAACAAGTAACACTTGAAAAATCCTTGCTGTAAGTATAAATACAAAGTGCAATATTCTGCGGACAGGCCACCTTATATGAAGTGGGACTAAAGATTCTATTTAGCTAAATGAATCTTAGTTTAATATAACTGGCACCACTTAAACACCTCAGATACATCTTATAAACATCAAACATTGTTATAAGTAAAAAAAAACGACTGGCTATTTTGTCTTGTACTATTGCTTTTTTTGTATCCTCTGGGTACAATCATACATAAATAAAATGTGACCATATAAAAAGCATGAATGCAAATAGTAATAAAAAGATTAAAATATGTACATCTGAGTCGAGATTCATTCGGTTTTCCATGGAGCCAGAAACCCGCCCATCATCGTGCTTCCCAGGTTTAAAGAAGCCAATAGGACAGTAGTTCAGTGCGTACATTCAAAAAATATTCTGCTTATTGAAAACCGTGTTGGGCATTATTTGAGGAATAGATCTCATGGATGTTTGTTGATATTTCTGAATTGTTCGTTTTCTTTGATACAATTAATACGCCGTCATAAAGCCGACTTTTTACAGCATTTAAACTGCCTTTACACTGTGATTCGGAAAATGGACAGAGCAAACCTGACAGTAGTACACAAACTCATTCAGAGTGGTTTAATGTGAAATGGCTCATTCTAGAGAAACATCAAGCCAGAAACGTTCACAGTGGTGATGACAGGAACCAGAGTCTGCTGCCTGATGTCTTTTATGATGGCAACTTTTCTGGTAACTTTAAAATCCACTCAGAGTGATGCATGCAGGGCACTGTAAGGCAAGAGTTCCCAAAGAAAACTTAACTACTATCAAAGTTCAGAAGACGTGCATCTTCACTGATGGTTTCGGGTGGTAAATACATTTTTCTCTTAGCTATATTTTTGTTTTGTCACAGCCCCTGTTTCCTATGACCACCCTGTAAGGAAACTGGTAGGGGTCAGAAAGTTTCTCTGGAATAGACCATTTCATATTAAACCACTGACTTTATGACTTCGCAACGATTCAATAATATGAAAATTTGAAAGAACTGTAGAAATTCCCTTTTAACAGATGTTAAGAGCATTAAGCCTCAATCACCAACAAAAAGTCGTTTCTTAAATTTGTTCTTGAGAAAGGTGAGAAGAAAAAGCCTTAAACTTAAGCTGCATTTACATTTATGGCATTTGGCAGATGGTCTTATCCTTACAAGTCCTTGAGACTTATAATTTTACGTTTTTTGCACAGGTTGGTGAAGGCGGTGTTGGGAGTCTTGCCCAAGGACTCTTATTGGTATAGTGTACGGTGTTTACCCAGGCAGGGATTGAACCCCAGTCTACAGCGTAGAAAGCAAAGGTGTTATCCACTACACTAACCAACCACTGTATAAATTGGTTTTAAGAAGAAATTTCTTCTTAAGAACGGTTGGTGAATGAGGCCCAATGTTCATGAGGTTTTTTTACAACAGCGATACCAACATTCCAATGCTGTCATTTTTTACAAGTCAGTTCAAGCACTGTAGCTGCTGGACTTGGAGTCCTTTTAACCTTGACCTGTAGATCTATACTGCATTAAGACCTTTGAGGAGATTTATCAGTTCAGAGCTGGACTTTCGGTTAGCAGTGGAGTGTCCTGTAGGCGCCGCAGCAGTGTGGAGGTGGTCTCTCTCGTCCCCCGGCCTGTTTAAACTGACCCGTGGCCTGCCCGCTCTGGGAGCCGGACCCACAGACTGAAGGAAAGAAAGAGGAGTCCAGCTGTCTGACGGGGCAGAAGGGTCCTGAGCCGGTCGGGACGAAGCTCACTTTGTTTCTGTCGGGGCAGGAGAAGACGGGGAAGCCTTTTGACCTACAAGGAGTGGAGAGGGAACCAATAAGAAGATCAAATGCCCAGGAAATCGGTCTCTACAACTGGCCACTTTGTGAGAAACACTCCCATATCTATCGTAGCTCCTCCGTGTTGGTGTACAGTTAGAGACTGTAGCCCACAGTTTTTGTCAGCCACATTTGAGCCCAGGCGTGTCAGACCACTAAGAGGGACACATTAAAAAAAATGTAAAATCACAGGGTCCAAAATACGCCTGTGTTTTTAACGAATGTGGTGCTATAACCCAAACTGGCTATTGTTTATTCATAATACGCAAACATTTCAACAGTAAAATATAGGCACCTGTAGTCGACCTTCAAATATTACATGAATACTTGAAATATCTTGGGTTCAGTTTCTGAGCTCCTGGGTGTAAATGAAGCCAGTGTGTTTAATGATGTGCGTGGCGTGGAATTGTGTAGAATTGAGGTGTAACTGCTATCCCATTGCCTGCTGTTGGAGTAGGAGAGTTGGAGCACATTATGTTGCAGTGCATGCTGGAGACTGTAGCGCAGGGCACTGTGAAACAGGCTAATATTCATAGAAAACTAAAATACTTTTAGGATTGGGTCAGGCCAGATCAGGCCCACAGGCCTTGTGTTTGACCCATGAGCTCTAGCCCTTCATTAAAGGTCAGCTTCTGACCACAGGGCTGCTTTTAGTTGGACATTTTTGTTGGAGCACTCTCAGCCTAGCAGCAACACTGCATTAAAGCTGCCATGGTGTCACTGCTGTGCTCAGGATGGTCCTGGTCCCACATCATATCTGTTAAAAGCAGCAATGTTATCGGAAGCTGAGCAGCAACAGATGGTGTGGTAAGGCAGACGGAGCTCAAGAAGTAAACAGCGAGGTGGAGCTACAAGGCAGGGGTCTCTAATCAGAGAAAGGTGAGTGTGCATACAGGGGATATTATCAATCACTCCTACAAGGTTTAAAATCAGAAGCGTGCAAGAAGCAATAAATACTGAAGACAGATTAACTCACAAAGTCTCCTCAAACACCTTGATCTTCTCACAGCCCTCAGGAGGAACCCGTTTGAAGATGAAGCTGTTGTTGGGTTTGGGGGAACTGGCCAGCGGGGGCAGCGGTGAGCTGCTCTCATTTACTGGAATCGGAACAAAGCACATGTAGCATGATTGAGCAAGTAGCTTTACTGAAGTACTGCACAGTGAACAATCCTGTCTTCTGCATTGGAGCTACGACGTTACTGTGGCTAACAAGTAATGGAAGCTTATGAAATCATCACATGTTCCTCAAACTGTCCATTTTTATAGATAAAAGTATATCATACAGTGTCAGAAGAAAAACTACCACAATTACAGTTACAGACTGTAGTCCATCCGTTTCTCTGATACTCTGTTACCCTGTTCTTCAGTGGTCAGGCCCCCCATGGACCCCCACAGAGCAGGTACTGTTTGGGTGGTGGATCATTCTCAGCACAGCAGTAACACTGACATGGTGGTGGTATGTTGGTGTGTGTTGCGCTGGTCTGAGTGGATCAGACACCGCAGTGCTACTGGAGTTTTTAAACACTGCTGGACTGAGAATCGTCCACCAACCAAAAATATCCAGCCAACAGCGTCCTGTGGGCAGCGTCCTGTGACCACTGATGAAGGGCTAGAGGATGACCAACACAAACTGCGCAGCAGCAGATGAGCTGTCGTCTCTGACTTTACATCTACAAGGTGGACCGACAAGGTAGGAGTGTCTAATAGAGTGGACAGTGAGTGGACACATTGTTTCAAAACTCCAGTTTTGAACAGTACCTGCTCTGTGAGGGTCCATGGGGGTCCTGACCACTGAAGAACAGGGTAACAGAGTATCAGAGAAACAGATGGACTACAGTCTGTAACTGTAGAACTACAGAGTGCAGCTATACGGTCAGTGGAGCTGATAAAGTGGACAATTTTAATGTAACGTTTAATTTTAATGTCTAATCTCCCATTAATTGTTAACTATGTGAGCCTCGTATCTCCAAACAGGCTTTGGCTGATTCACTACATTCAGGGTGAGAGGAAACTACTGTCTGATTTTTGGTAGAAAAGTGCTACCATAGTCATGGCCTTCACTAAAGTCAGGCCTGCTGGAGAAGGAGTCCAGGGCTTGTGGGAGGTCAGCGGAAAAGGGGAATAGATGTGGGCTGTGAGGGCCGTTGGAAACGAGCTGTGTGTCCATGCTCTGCGTCTGGTGGTGAGGAGGGACTGGAGCACACCGTCCATCCTGCAGCTCCTACAGGGTGAAGAGAGAAGAACAGGAAAACAAAATGTGCTGCTTTTCAAAACTCCGTAGTTTTAATTTTATGTAGTTGTTTTAATACAACAGAAAATGTTATCATCATTTCTGTAAGTAAATTATGACTGTCACTGTTGTGCTAATGCTTCAAATAGGTTTTGGGTCATTCTACAGAAACGTCCACTTTTTTTTTTTTTTTTTTTTAATCTGTCCACAGGAGTCACTTGTTTAACTGACCGTCATTGGTGCTACACATAAGAAAGGTACCACCAAAGACAGTAGCACCAGTGATTTTTAATGAAAAATGCATTTTAAAAAAACAGCATCACACGACAGGTTGTCGATAATGGAACGTCCACCAAAATATGTCATTTAATCCATTTATATTTCGATTTTTATCACATTACCTCAGAATAAAGTCGGTCACACCAGTGACGTCAGCTAAAAGCTTCATATGAAATCATGAGCTGAATGAGAAAATCTCTGAGAACTAAACCGACACAGTGGACTCACCATGTGCTTTGCTTCATAGATCCTCAAAATAGGTAAAAGGTCAGTCCAGTGATGTCATCAGTGTAATTTTTATTTTAAAATAAGTTTTAAAATGAGTTTTTGTTACGCGGCAACACCAGTGACACGACTCCTGAGGAGAACAACTTTCATTATATATTTTAAATTTATTCGGCGTTTGTTTGTCATGTAAATCATATATTTCATAGTCATGTATAGATTATTGAAGTTAAAACTGCAGAAAAAGATGTTTTTTACCTCAAAATATGGCCTCAGCCTTCACACATGACTGTGAGGGAGAGCTCCTCTGTGGTGCTTGGAATTATATAAAAAAAAAATTTAAAACCCAGTGTTGCTGAATTGGCGGCTCAAGAAGGTGAAATTTTTAAAATAAAACAATAACTTATTTGAACATCGAAAGAAATTGTAACCCTAACATGCTTTTCAAATGTAATGTATCTATAAATGCTAAGAACGTTTTTGCAGAATGACTCTTTTCCAACTGCCTGATTCTGTATAA
>NC_051234.1:2952129-2969629 GCF_015220715.1 Pygocentrus nattereri | reverse complement strand
AATCCTCGACAACTCTCCAAAAAAGTTCGTTTTCAAGAGCGGGAAAAATATTCTAAACTTACAACGAACGGTAAAGAGACCGGGACCGTTTCTACTGGTCCTTTCATCATGAATTTTTTTTTCCCGATTTTATTATTTTTTTTGCCAGAATACATCACTTCATTGATGAATACAAATAACAGTAATGATCAGACTCGCTCTAGTAACTGGATCAGCTGCCAGGTACCAAGAGTTTTTACTAAACTGGGAAAATCTGCTTTTAGTTACAGCACCAGCTGGAATTCACTACAGGACACACTAAAACTCGGCTCACTGGCGTCACTCAGTCATTTTAAACTTTTAATATCGGACCACCTTCAGACAGCCTGGACCTGTTTTACTTCATCTTATTTATTCTTAACTTTTATTTCTTGTTTTAGTTCTTTTCTTAGTTCTTTATTACTTTTTAACTTATTTTAATTAGCTTATTATTTTTTTTTATTATTAATCTTCTTTTGATCTTAATCTCTTATCAATTAAACCTCAAGTTTTATTTTTATTATTACTTTTATCTATTTTTATCTTTTTTTTCACTGTAATTTTTAAATTTTCTTTTAAATTAAGATGATTAAATATAGATATTATTTTCTTTGTCATGTCAATCCCTGTTTTTGTAAATGCTCGGATTGATTGATTGATTGATTGATTGATTGATTTCTCACACAATGGAAAGGGCAGCAGGTGTTTTCTTAAACGACATATAAATGGAAAGGTTTTCTTGTCCTGACAGTGAAGAGGACGGTTTTATGGACTGACGAGTCATTTGGAATTACAATCACTACGGAGGTGTGGAAAACTATCACTGGAGATTTCTTAAACAAGCAAATCTCCTGAAAACAATGAAAGCTGTGATAAAGGTGAAGAGTGGACACACTAAATACTGAAAAATGGGATGATGTGTTTAGCTGTTGAGGCTTCTGTGTAACATCCTGTGTAATATTCCTGATGCTGAAAGATGATAACTCGCTCTTACTGGCTGTTTTGACTGGAAGCGTAAAGTGGTTTGAGAAGATGAGAAAGTCCTACCAGCTGTGTCTAAACGTTTGACTGGTACAGTAGGGGCAGGTTTGTGTGTGGCAGTAGGTGGTCTTACGTTTGCAGGTGGGCTGTCGACCAGACCAGGTGCCGTTGGGGAAGCAGATGCGTTCGGCCGAGCCGTACAGCGTGTGTCCGGTGGCGCAGGTGAAGCGCACTTTACTGCGCAGCTGAAAACTGCCCTCCTCGCGAGTGGCATGAGCTGGAGTGCCGGGATCACCGCACTCGCCTACCACATTGCCTACACACACACACACACACACACACACACACACACACACACACACAGAGAAACATTACTTAAGACGCCATAATAATCATTACAAAGAACGTCTTCCTCTTCTCATCCTTTTCCCTTTCCCTCTCTTCCCATTTCTCTGCCTTTTATACTCTTTTCCCTCCTTTCTCCTCGTTCCATTATTCTCTCTTTGCCCTGTGCCCTTTCATTGCTCTGTCTGCCCCAAACCCCCCAACTCTCTCTCTCTCTCTCTCTCTCTCTCTCTGGATCTCTCTCCCTCTCCACCCCAACTCTCTCTCTCTCTCTCTACACCAAACTCTCTCTCTACCCCCAAGTCTCTCTCTCTCTCTCTCTCTCTCTCTCTTCCCCCTTCTCATTCTCTCTCTGTCTCCCTCTCTGTCCCTCTCTCTGTCTCCCTCTCTGTCTCCCTCTCCCTCTCCCTCTCTCTCTCTCCCTCTCCCTCTCCCTCTCACTCTGTACCCGTAGTCAGTGATCTATTAGAAGGTTAAGCAGTCAGGTCTGAGCCCTACAGGTGCTGGGTCGTCTGTGTAGCTCTGTTCTCCAGCTCATTTTACACCATCACTCATTCGTTCATTAGAGGATTCATCTATTGTCCACGGAGAAAGACAGCAGGAGTGAATCTCTCAGGACACCTCTACCTGTTCTTACCCCGTCACTCCACCACCGCCTGCGAGACCTCTTTTCCTAGCGCTTTGGTGGGTAAGGCCTGTAGTTTTATCACGCTTATTTAAAGCAGGATGTAATACAGTCCTCCCCACTGTGGCTGCCTTGTTATAGAGAGGAAGGGAAAAGCAGAAAATAGAGACAAACTAGATACAAACAGAGACGGACAAACTGAAAAACCGCGCTTTGAATTTACTTGATTCATTTACATGTTCGCACACAACTACTACACGCTACTAACAGCCTGTCTGGGGTGTCCATCCATTCAGTCTGCAGCAGTTAAGCCCTGTCCATTCCATCTGAAGTTATAAGGAGTGTTTCAGAGCAGAACTGCTTTCTGAATGGCACAATATAGGACAGCCAATCAGAACTGAGCTCCATTACATATATTAGTCTTAAAGGTGCATGAACAAATACAGACGCAGCAAGAGAGCTTGGGAAATGTCAGACGTTCGTGCTGCAAAAGTTTGGGCAGCCCTGGTCAATTGACACTTTGGTTGATTAGTGAAAATAAGTGAACACATCCTCTACCGAGAATGCACTACTGCACATTTTAATACACTTTTAATTTACTTGCTGAATTTAACAATATGTTCAACTATTTTCACTTAGCATATCAACAAAGCATATAATTTGCCTGAGGGTCAAACGTTTGCTTACAACTGTAAATCTAAGAGGGAAAAAAATGCCAAAAATACAAAATGTTTCTATTTCCACTGCTTGGCTGTTATGTGCCTACAACCACTACTGCTGTTACCAAGCAGGACCAGGGATTAGCATTGCTGGGAAACAGATTTTTGGTTGTTATAGCGCCCCCTATTGAGTAATCAGTATCAAACTTGGTGGGCTTCCACAGATGCATGTGGGGTAAGAGAATAGCCAGTTTCATAAGAATTGGCTAAAGCAATCTCAATCTGTAGCCATTTATGTGAATCTACACCTACCCTCTAAGTTTGGTCTTTGGAGGAGAAAAATCCAAGCAAAAGCAATTGGGTTCCATGCAACTAAAGGTGCTTGGACCCCTTATAAATCAATTCTTTACTGAAGAACTGTATTTCATGTCATATTAAGTGATGCTTTTTTTAATCCCACAAACGGGGAAATTCCACCTCCGCATTTAACCCGTCCGTGAAGTGAAACGCCACATACACTCTAGGGGGCAGCGAGCACACTTGCCCGGAGCGGTGGGCAGTCCTATCCATGGCACCCGGGGAGCAGTTGGGGGTTAGGTGTCTTGCACAAGGACACCTCAGTCATGGAGGTGCTGGGGACCAAACCTGCGACCTTCCGGACACGGGGCCAGTTCCCTCACCTCCAGCCCACGACTGCCCCATGATAGCACCATGATAAAAATACTGTAATGCTATGGCTATTTAGTTACATGATCTAAATGTTACATAAGAACAGTTGCCGACTGTTGAAAGACGACAGTGTTGACGTAATAAATTTAACTCATATGAAAAACATGCACATTTTTAAGGTAAACAATCTGGACTTTAGCTGCGCACTGACAAGTTTAACATGCGAGTGTTATGAAAAGAACGAGGAGTCAAATCACCAAGAGAAACAATTAGAGATCAAGTAGTGACTCACATTACTGGCACTGAATACAGACTTGTGGCACTGGGAGAAAACCCACCCGCTCACGACTGTCCGAGCACCGACAGGGTGCCAATTAGCCCACTAATGCTCGCTAGCATAAATGATTAGCATGAATCATCCGCATAAAGCTTTAAATCGGGAAGCGGCGGCCAGAAGAAGTCATGGACAGCTTCAGCTCGGCAACCCGAAGCGTCGGCCTCCGCTGACCCAGATGAAATCCTATTTAATTACATGTACGGGCGCCCGGGGGGCACTCGGAAAACGCCACAGCTAACGCGCTTTACACCCAGGAGAGGGGTTTAGCTCATGATTAAACCGCTGTAGGTTCCCGTGCTGCGTGGATGGACCGTGGAGTAGCTCCCATCTGCTGGCTAATCCAGCCTTTGTTCATAAATAAATGGAAACACGCTTCTCAGCCCCTTAACAACACCACTTTTTCTCTTGCCAGTAAGACTTCCCTTTTTTTTTTTAGTTCATTAGAAATCTGGGGCATCCTTCTCGTCTTCGGCAGCACGGATTTGAGTGGAGGGGTGGCTAATCGAGAGCTGCACTGAGAAACAGCTCAGCAAAAAATATCTAATATACACAATTTTCCTCTTACCCCAAATTTCTAACGGGAGAAAAATGCCTGAGATATAATATAATAGCTGTTCATTCTTACATAACAGGGTCAGAAACCACATGAGCAACTTAACAGCTCAACGCAGTTTGAAGCAAGTATATGAAGATTCAGACACTGATCGGTAGGCAGTTTTGGGATTTAACAGAATACAAGTACTGGGAATATTCAGAATACAGAACATGTTCACTTCATTCTGACAGTGGACTGATCAATCAATGTGATCGGTTATTAATCTCAGCATTACTGAGCTCTGCTAAAGCCTGAGTAGACTGATAAATCAATGTGATCAGTTATTAATCTCAGCGTTACTGAGCTCTGCTAAAGCCTGAGTAGACTGATAAATCAATGTGATCGGTTATTAATCTCAGTGTTACTGAGCTCTGCTAAAGTCTGAGTAGACTGATCAATCAATGTGATCAGTTATTAAACTCAGTGTTACTGAGCTCTGCTAAAGCCTGAGTAGACTGATAAATCAATGTGATCGGTTATTAATCTCAGCGTTACTGAGCTCTGCTAAAGCCTGAGTAGACTGATAAATCAATGTGATCAGTTATTAATCTCAGCATTACTGAGCTCTGCTAAAGCCTGAGTAGACTGATAAATCAATGTGATCGGTTATTAATCTCAGCATTACTGAGCTCTGCTAAAGCCTGAGTAGACTGATAAATCAATGTGATCAGTTATTAATCTCAGCGTTACTGAGCTCTGCTAAAGCCTGAGTAGACTGATAAATCAATGTGATCGGTTATTAATCTCAGTGTTACTGAGCTCTGCTAAAGTCTGAGTAGACTGATCAATCAATGTGATCAGTTATTAAACTCAGTGTTACTGAGCTCTGCTAAAGCCTGAGTAGACTGATAAATCAATGTGATCGGTTATTAATCTCAGCGTTACTGAGCTCTGCTAAAGCCTGAGTAGACTGATAAATCAATGTGATCAGTTATTAATCTCAGCGTTACTGAGCTCTGCTAAAGTCTGAGTAGACTGATAAATCAATGTGATCGGTTATTAATCTCAGTGTTACTGAGCTCTGCTAAAGCCTGAGTAGACTGATAAATCAATGTGATCAGTTATTAATCTCAGCGTTACTGAGCTCTGCTAAAGTCTGAGTAGACTGATAAATCAATGTGATCGGTTATTAATCTCAGTGTTACTGAGCTCTGCTAAAGCCTGAGTAGACTGATAAATCAATGTGATCAGTTATTAATCTCAGCGTTACTGAGCTCTGCTAAAGTCTGAGTAGACTGATAAATCAATGTGATCGGATATTAATCTCAGCGTTACTGAGCTCTGCTAAAGCCTGAGTAGACTGATAAATCAATGTGATCGGTTATTAATCTCAGTGTTACTGAGCTCTGCTAAAGCCTGAGTAGACTGATAAATCAATGTGATCGGTTATTAATCTCAGCGTTACTGAGCTCTGCTAAAGCCTGAGTAGACTGATAAATCAATGTGATCGGTTATTAATCTCAGTGTTACTGAGCTCTGCTAAAGCCTGAGTAGACTGATAAATCAATGTGATCGGTTATTAATCTCAGTGTTACTGAGCTCTGCTAAAGCCTGAGTAGACTGATAAATCAATGTGATCAGTTATTAATCTCAGTGTTACTGAGCTCTGCTAAAGCCTGAGTAGACTGATAAATCAATGTGATCGATTATTAATCTCAGTGTTACTGAGCTCTGCTAAAGCCTGAGTAGGCTGATAAATCAATGTGATCAGTTATTAATCTCAGCGTTACTGAGCTCTGCTAAAGTCTGAGTAGACTGATAAATCAATGTGATCAGTTATTAATCTCAGCGTTACTGAGCTCTGCTAAAGTCTGAGTAGACTGATAAATCAATGTGATCGGTTATTAATCTCAGCGTTACTGAGCTCTGCTAAAGCCTGAGTAGACTGATAAATCAATGTGATCAGTTATTAATCTCAGCGTTACTGAGCTCTGCTAAAGCCTGAGTAGACTGATAAATCAATGTGATCAGTTATTAATCTCAGCGTTACTGAGCTCTGCTAAAGCCTGAGTAGACTGATAAATCAATGTGATCAGTTATTAATCTCAGCGTTACTGAGCTCTGCTAAAGCCTGAGTAGACTGATAAATCAATGTGATCGGTTATTAATCTCAGCGTTACTGAGCTCTGCTAAAGCCTGAGTAGACTGATAAATCAATGTGATCAGTTATTAATCTCAGTGTTACTGAGCTCTGCTAAAGTCTGAGTAGACTGATAAATCAATGTGATCGGTTATTAATCTCAGCGTTACTGAGCTCTGCTAAAGTCTGAGTAGACTGATAAATCAATGTGATCAGTTATTAATCTCAGTGTTACTGAGCTCTGCTAAAGCCTGAGTAGACTGATAAATCAATGTGATCGATTATTAATCTCAGTGTTACTGAGCTCTGCTAAAGCCTGAGTAGGCTGATAAATCAATGTGATCAGTTATTAATCTCAGCGTTACTGAGCTCTGCTAAAGTCTGAGTAGACTGATAAATCAATGTGATCGGTTATTAATCTCAGCGTTACTGAGCTCTGCTAAAGCCTGAGTAGACTGATAAATCAATGTGATCGGTTATTAATCTCAGTGTTACTGAGCTCGGCTAAAGTCTGAGTAGACTGATAAATCAATGTGATCGGTTATTAATCTCAGTGTTACTGAGCTCTGCTAAAGCCTGAGTAGACTGATAAATCAATGTGATCAGTTATTAATCTCAGTGTTACTGAGCTCTGCTAAAGCCTGAGTAGACTGATAAATCAATGTGATCGATTATTAATCTCAGTGTTACTGAGCTCTGCTAAAGTCTGAGTAGACTGATAAATCAATGTGATCAGTTATTAATCTCAGCGTTACTGAGCTCTGCTAAAGTCTGAGTAGACTGATAAATCAATGTGATCAGTTATTAATCTCAGTGTTACTGAGCTCTGCTAAAGTCTGAGTAGACTGATAAATCAATGTGATCAGTTATTAATCTCAGTGTTACTGAGCTCTGCTAAAGCCTGAGTAGACTGATAAATCAATGTGATCGGTTATTAATCTCAGTGTTACTGAGCTCTGCTAAAGTCTGAGTAGACTGATAAATCAATGTGATCGGTTATTAATCTCAGCGTTACTGAGCTCTGCTAAAGCCTGAGTAGACTGATAAATCAATGTGATCAGTTATTAATCTCAGCGTTACTGAGCTCTGCTAAAGCCTGAGTAGACTGATAAATCAATGTGATCAGTTATTAATCTCAGCGTTACTGAGCTCTGCTAAAGCCTGAGTAGACTGATAAATCAATGTGATCAGTTATTAATCTCAGCGTTACTGAGCTCTGCTAAAGCCTGAGTAGACTGATAAATCAATGTGATCGGTTATTAATCTCAGCGTTACTGAGCTCTGCTAAAGCCTGAGTAGACTGATAAATCAATGTGATCAGTTATTAATCTCAGTGTTACTGAGCTCTGCTAAAGTCTGAGTAGACTGATAAATCAATGTGATCGGTTATTAATCTCAGCGTTACTGAGCTCTGCTAAAGTCTGAGTAGACTGATAAATCAATGTGATCAGTTATTAATCTCAGTGTTACTGAGCTCTGCTAAAGCCTGAGTAGACTGATAAATCAATGTGATCGATTATTAATCTCAGTGTTACTGAGCTCTGCTAAAGCCTGAGTAGGCTGATAAATCAATGTGATCAGTTATTAATCTCAGCGTTACTGAGCTCTGCTAAAGTCTGAGTAGACTGATAAATCAATGTGATCGGTTATTAATCTCAGCGTTACTGAGCTCTGCTAAAGCATGAGTAGACTGATAAATCAATGTGATCAGTTATTAATCTCAGCGTTACTGAGCTCTGCTAAAGTCTGAGTAGACTGATAAATCAATGTGATCAGTTATTAATCTCAGCGTTACTGAGCTCTGCTAAAGTCTGAGTAGACTGATAAATCAATGTGATCAGTTATTAATCTCAGCGTTACTGAGCTCTGCTAAAGTCTGAGTAGACTGATAAATCAATGTGATCAGTTATTAATCTCAGCGTTACTGAGCTCTGCTAAAGCCTGAGTAGACTGATAAATCAATGTGATCAGTTATTAATCTCAGCGTTACTGAGCTCTGCTAAAGCCTGAGTAGACTGATAAATCAATGTGATCAGTTATTAATCTCAGCGTTACTGAGCTCTGCTAAAGCCTGAGTAGACTGATAAATCAATGTGATCAGTTATTAATCTCAGCGTTACTGAGCTCTGCTAAAGCCTGAGTAGACTGATAAATCAATGTGATCAGTTATTAATCTCAGCGTTACTGAGCTCTGCTAAAGCCTGAGTAGACTGATAAATCAATGTGATCAGTTATTAATCTCAGCGTTACTGAGCTCTGCTAAAGCCTGAGTAGACTGATAAATCAATGTGATCAGTTATTAATCTCAGCGTTACTGAGCTCTGCTAAAGCCTGAGTAGACTGATAAATCAATGTGATCAGTTATTAATCTCAGTGTTACTGAGCTCTGCTAAAGCCTGAGTAGACTGATAAATCAATGTGATCAGTTATTAATCTCAGTGTTACTGAGCTCTGCTAAAGCCTGAGTAGACTGATAAATCAATGTGATCGGTTATTAATCTCAGCGTTACTGAGCTCTGCTAAAGTCTGAGTAGACTGATAAATCAATGTGATCAGTTATTAATCTCAGTGTTACTGAGCTCTGCTAAAGCCTGAGTAGACTGATAAATCAATGTGATCAGTTATTAATCTCAGTGTTACTGAGCTCTGCTAAAGCCTGAGTAGACTGATAAATCAATGTGATCGGTTATTAATCTCAGCGTTACTGAGCTCTGCTAAAGTCTGAGTAGACTGATAAATCAATGTGATCGGTTATTAATCTCAGCGTTACTGAGCTCTGCTAAAGCCTGAGTAGACTGATAAATCAATGTGATCAGTTATTAATCTCAGCGTTACTGAGCTCTGCTAAAGTCTGAGTAGACTGATAAATCAATGTGTTCAGTTATTAATCTCAGTGTTACTGAGCTCTGCTAAAGCCTGAGTAGACTGATAAATCAATGTGATCAGTTATTAATCTCAGCGTTACTGAGCTCTGCTAAAGCCTGAGTAGACTGATAAATCAATGTGATCAGTTATTAATCTCAGCGTTACTGAGCTCTGCTAAAGCCTGAGTAGACTGATAAATCAATGTGATCAGTTATTAATCTCAGCGTTACTGAGCTCTGCTAAAGCCTGAGTAGACTGATAAATCAATGTGATCAGTTATTAATCTCAGTGTTACTGAGCTCTGCTAAAGTCTGAGTAGACTGATAAATCAATGTGATCAGTTATTAATCTCAGCGTTACTGAGCTCTGCTAAAGCCTGAGTAGACTGATAAATCAATGTGATCAGTTATTAATCTCAGTGTTACTGAGCTCTGCTAAAGTCTGAGTAGACTGATAAATCAATGTGATCGGTTATTAATCTCAGCGTTACTGAGCTCTGCTAAAGCCTGAGTAGACTGATAAATCAATGTGATCGGTTATTAATCTCAGCGTTACTGAGCTCTGCTAAAGCCTGAGTAGACTGATAAATCAATGTGATCGGTTATTAATCTCAGCGTTACTGAGCTCTGCTAAAGCCTGAGTAGACTGATAAATCAATGTGATCAGTTATTAATCTCAGCGTTACTGAGCTCTGCTAAAGCCTGAGTAGACTGATAAATCAATGTGATCAGTTATTAATCTCAGTGTTACTGAGCTCTGCTAAAGCCTGAGTAGACTGATAAATCAATGTGATCGGTTATTAATCTCAGAGTTACTGAGCTCTGCTAAAGTCTGAGTAGACTGATAAATCAATGTGATCGGTTATTAATCTCAGCGTTACTGAGCTCTGCTAAAGCCTGAGTAGACTGATAAATCAATGTGATCAGTTATTAATCTCAGCGTTACTGAGCTCTGCTAAAGCCTGAGTAGACTGATAAATCAATGCGATCGGTTATTAATCTCAGTGTTACTGAGCTCTGCTAAAGCCTGAGTAGACTGATAAATCAATGTGATCGGTTATTAATCTCAGCGTTACTGAGCTCTGCTAAAGTCTGAGTAGACTGATAAATCAATGTGATCAGTTATTAATCTCAGCGTTACTGAGCTCTGCTAAAGCCTGAGTAGACTGATAAATCAATGTGATCAGTTATTAATCTGTGTTACTGAGCTCTGCTAAAGCCTGAGTAGACTGATAAATCAATGTGATCAGTTATTAATCTCAGCGTTACTGAGCTCTGCTAAAGCCTGAGTAGACTGATAAATCAATGTGATCGGTTATTAATCTCAGTGTTACTGAGCTCTGCTAAAGCCTGAGTAGACTGATAAATCAATGTGATCGGTTATTAATCTCAGTGTTACTGAGCTCTGCTAAAGTCTGAGTAGACTGATAAATCAATGTGATCGGTTATTAATCTCAGTGTTACTGAGCTCTGCTAAAGCCTGAGTAGACTGATAAATCAATGTGATCGGTTATTAATCTCAGTGTTACTGAGCTCTGCTAAAGCCTGAGTAGACTGATAAATCAATGTGATCGGTTATTAATCTCAGTGTTACTGAGCTCTGCTAAAGCCTGAGTAGACTGATAAATCAATGTGATCGGTTATTAATCTCAGCGTTACTGAGCTCTGCTAAAGCCTGAGTAGACTGATAAATCAATGTGATCGGTTATTAATCTCAGCGTTACTGAGCTCTGCTAAAGCCTGAGTAGACTGATAAATCAATGTGATCAGTTATTAATCTCAGCGTTACTGAGCTCTGCTAAAGCCTGAGTAGACTGATAAATCAATGTGATCAGTTATTAATCTCAGCGTTACTGAGCTCTGCTAAAGCCTGAGTAGACTGATAAATCAATGTGATCAGTTATTAATCTCAGCGTTACTGAGCTCTGCTAAAGCCTGAGTAGACTGATAAATCAATGTGATCGGTTATTAATCTCAGTGTTACTGAGCTCTGCTAAAGCCTGAGTAGACTGATAAATCAATGTGATCGGTTATTAATCTCAGCGTTACTGAGCTCTGCTAAAGTCTGAGTAGACTGATAAATCAATGTGATCAGTTATTAATCTCAGCGTTACTGAGCTCTGCTAAAGTCTGAGTAGACTGATAAATCAATGTGATCGGTTATTAATCTCAGCGTTACTGAGCTCTGCTAAAGTCTGAGTAGACTGATAAATCAATGTGATCAGTTATTAATCTCAGCGTTACTGAGCTCTGCTAAAGCCTGAGTAGACTGATAAATCAATGTGATCGGTTATTAATCTCAGTGTTACTGAGCTCTGCTAAAGCCTGAGTAGACTGATAAATCAATGTGATCGGTTATTAATCTCAGTGTTACTGAGCTCTGCTAAAGTCTGAGTAGACTGATAGATCAATGTGATCGGTTATTAATCTCAGTGTTACTGAGCTCTGCTAAAGCCTGAGTAGACTGATAAATCAATGTGATCGGTTATTAATCTCAGTGTTACTGAGCTCTGCTAAAGCCTGAGTAGACTGATAAATCAATGTGATCGGTTATTAATCTCAGTGTTACTGAGCTCTGCTAAAGTCTGAGTAGACTGATAAATCAATGTGATCAGTTATTAATCTCAGTGTTACTGAGCTCTGCTAAAGCCTGAGTAGACTGATAAATCAATGTGATCAGTTATTAATCTCAGCATTACTGAGCTCTGCTAAAGCCTGAGTAGACTGATAAATCAATGTGATCAGTTATTAATCTCAGTGTTACTGAGCTCTGCTAAAGCCTGAGTAGACTGATAAATCAATGTTATATTCAGTTATCATTCACGATTAATCAGTTTGATTATTCCTTTTAAAGGAAATTTCTTTCTCCCGTTAGAAATTTGGGGTAAGAGGAAAATTGTGTATATTAGATATTTTTTGCTGAGCTGTTTCTCGGTGCAGCTCTCGATTAGCCACCCCTCCACTCTCTCAAATCTGTGCTGCCGAAGACGAGAAGGATGCCCCAGATTTCGTTTAAAGGAATAATCAAACTAATAATTAATCGGTAAAAAGTTTTTTGCCATCTCTCTTATCCAAGACACATTTAAAGCGTAGTCTGAATATATAACTTTGTATTTATTGTAACTGAATACATTACTGAACACATTTAGGCCGGTGTTTTCACTTTTCAGCCATCACTACATTTTCAAATTATTTTGCCCAACTCTGTCATAAGTCGTAGGACATAAGCCTGCATTACTTATTGCCTACATTTGCCCCATAGCTCCACTGCAAAACTAAAGGCAGCAAACAGGTCTTTGCAGATTGATGACATTTGGGTTAAGGAGAAAATTAGTTTCATTAGTTTCATTTTTTTTGGCAAAACAGCTGCTTTAATGCATTGCTGATGGGGGTTATGGAGCTGGTAGAGATGCAGAGATAGATGCTGGGCCATTCAGCAGGGATGCTGCCTCCTCAAAGGCCCATATCCACCCACGCTAGGTCTCTCTGCAGAGAACAGAAGTGTCAGGAAAGAGAGGGGAAAAAAGGGGCCCAGGCTTTCTCGACTCATTAGCCTGTTTCACTCCTCTCATCTAGCACTCTTTTGTGTGCGGTGCTGCTATCTGGGGGAGATAGTAGGGCAAGACCTGTCTGACCTGAAAAGAGCCTTAAGCCAGGAGACACTTTTCAATCTACTGCTGCCTATTGTTTTGTGCTTTTGTACAAAAGGCAGCAAAGCCCAGCCAAAAACACTCACCAAATTCAGGCTAAATGGACATATAACCTGGTTCCGTAATCGCTATTCGCTACAATGGAGCATCAAGTACACTAATACAGGCTCCCAAACAGAACTACTATAGGGAACGGAAATGGTCACCAATCAATATTCCCTACGTTAAAACATCATATAGAGCACTACTACAGAGAACAGAGATGACCCTTAATCATTATTCCCTACATTCAAGCATAAAATATAGAACACTATGGTCCTTAATCATGAATCGCTGCAGTGGAGCGCTATATATAGGGGAAAAGCGTTCCCATATTCAGCATTCCCTACCTTAGCGCATTATATAGAACACTATAATGGAAAACAAATGCGCTCCTAAGCACTATTCCCTGCACTACAGCATTATATACATCACTATTCCGGAAAACAGAAAAGGTCAATAAATCATTATTTCCGACATTATACAGGGAGATTCACTCGAAAGAGGCCCGGAATATTCTGTAATAACTCTGTCCAGGATGAAGCAATCTGACTGAAACAACGTGCAATGTGCTCCTCAGTATATGGAGCTTTGAACAAGCGTCGGAGCGATGAGGTGCCGGACAGCCGTCACAATGTTCAACCTGAGTTTGCAACTTCCGGGTGCTTCCCCCCCTGTACCCCAAAGACACTTCCAGCACCACATGCAATGCGATCGATTACACATCACGTCAACGTACGTTTTGGTTCAGATTGCTTCATCCTAACGGGAGTTACAACAGAATATTTGGGGCCTCTTTCGAGTGAATCTCCCTGTACTATACACAGTATGCACTCCACAGACACTATAACAGAGAACAGTGATATAGAACATTATTATGGAAAACAGAAATCCCTTTTCCCTACATTGGAGGACCGAGGGTGGGGACAACCCTGCAGAAGTAGCATGCTATACACTTTTAATCATAGCCAGAAAGTATGAGAGCTTTGAGACACCTGGTTAAAGGTATGCTGTTCATGATTAAAGTCAACATGAATAGGAAATCATAACACAGTTATGATTCTGTACTATGACATTTCTGAGTAACGATATCATTGAATTTGGTCAGTGGGAGGGGGAATTTATAGAGGCTGTTCACAGCTATAGTGAAGCAGGTGCCTATGAATTTATTTCCAACACAATAATGTACCAAAAGTTTGTAATCACTGTTCTATTACTGCAATATTAAAGCACTCTTGCTGCAGATGCATGCAAACAAGGATTCTACCGTTACACTACGGGTTACCAAAAATTTGTAGGATGCTGTGAAAATTGAAGCAGTAAAAAATAAAGTTTTCATGACGAATGGAAAAACAGTGACCGTATCTTGCTGATCAAACAGCTACTCATGCTTATTTTATGGCGAGACATTGCTGTAAGTTAAGTTAAGTGATACTTTTTTAATCCCACAAACAGGGGAATTCCACCTCCGCATTTACCCCATCCGTGAAGTGAAACGCCACATACACACTAGTGAACACACACACTAGGGGGCAGCGAACACACTTGCCCGGAGCGGTGGGCAGCCCTATCCACGGTGCCCGGGGAGCAGTTGGGGGTTAGGTGTCTTGCTCAAGGACACCTCAGTCATGGACTGACTGTCACAGGGCCAGTTCCCTAACCTCCAGCCCACGACTGCCCCCAAGGTATATAGTGGTAAAGGTAAATAATTACAGTTTATTCATTAATAACATAGTATTGTTTAACCATATCATAAACTCCATGCATTCTAAATTAGATTTCAGAGTTTAAAGCACAAATTATTGTCCAAATTGCTACACATGCCTCATTAAAATCTAATTAGGGGAATGTGTGTTCTCAGTATTGTGTTTGAGCCAATCAGGTATGTTGCTGGTAAGTAGCTCTATGCAGCCATTACTTCTGATAGGAATAATTCTATATGTGTTATTATACACCTGTAGTATTTACTGTTATACACACCAATGTGTGTCTTAGTGAGCCAAACTTTTGCCCATTACTGTATTTACAACTATGTCTGTTTGCGGCAGTTTGAGGTGCTGCTAATTGGAGTCTCAGCTCTCAGAACCGATGTCCAGACACTACAAGCCTTCCAAAGGCAGGAGCAGGCCTGGAAGCTTGTTGCCTGCCAGAAAGAGAGAGGCTAAGTGCAGTGGCCGTAACATGGACACACCTGGCAGTGCAGGACTGTATTGATCTTGTTTTCTCTCCACACTTCGTCATGCTGAACTAGAACTATCGGCTTTCTGTCTGCAGCCAGATCCGTGTCGGCAAACGATTTGATTTAAGAACGAAACATGGTGCAACTCTCGTTCTGCTTTCAGCACGTCTTCCAAACACAGGAATATTAGTGTGGACCTCAAAGGCCGACAGCATGCTGGATTCTGATTCTGATCAGTATGATTTGAAGAACTCAGTTATTCAATAACAGATCTAATCTCTTTCTGCCGCATCTCTGTCGCACCATCAGTTACCAAAGATAATAATTCTGATGTTTTCCCATTCTCACAAAATACGTAAACACCTATCGGCTCTAACTTCATTTATTATAGAAGCCTAGGATAGCTGCCGAATTCTCCTAAAAAGGGTTTCAAGTCCATGAGTTTCAGTGGTGAACCGAGCTAGGCCTTCGGTTTGAGCCATTAACTTCAGACGTTCTACCAATGTTCTACTAGGACTCTAGTAGTATGTTAGCGCTAATCTATTCAAAACACAGAAATCTGAAATGCGGATATATTAGCACATATTTGACCTTAAAGCAGTTTGAGAACAATTTACACAATTTACATAAAATATGTTAATTTTTTAACATCCTCTATAAACAACACACTTTTCCATGTTTTGAACATTTTCTGCAAACTTTAATGTGCAATTTCTATGTGTTTGCTGAGTATAATTAACTGGAATAGTTTATAAGAAAATATAAATGTCCCATAACTTTTACAGAGTTATGGGTCAAATTTTATTGCCTATTCTCTGTTGCATCATTCCATATTGGCTCTGGAGGCAACGGCAGCACAAGAACTGTGCATCGGGAGCCTCATGAAATGGGTTTCCATGGCAAAGCAGCTGCACACAAGCCTAAGATCACTATGCGCAATGCCAAGCGTCAGCTGGAGTGGTGTAAAGCAGGCCACCACTGGACTCTTGAGCAGTGGAAACGTCCTCTGGAGTGATGAAACCTGCCTCGCTATCTGGCAGCCTGATGGAAAAATTTGGTGGATGCCAGGAGAACACGCATAGTGCCAACAGTCAAGTTTGGTGGAGGGAGGATAAAGGTCTGGGGATGTTTTTCAGGGTTTGGGCCGAGCTCCTTAGTTGCAGAGAGGGACGATGTTAACTTTACAGTAAACAAAGTGATTTAGACAATTACAAGATTCCAACTTTGTGGCAACCGTTCGGTGAAGGCTCTTCTAGTGCTTCTAGAAGGCTCTTCTCTCCTGTTCTAGTGTTACGGTGCCCATGTGCACAAAGTGAGGTCTAAGACATGGTTTGACAAGTTTGCTGTGGAGGAAAGTCCAGTGGACTGCACAGAGCCCTAACTTCAACCCTACTGAACTCCTTTGGGATGAACTGGAACGTCAACTGTGAGCCAGAACTTCTCGTCCATTGACCACACAAATACTCATTTCACTGAACGGACAACTAAAGAAAATTAATTGGATCATCCCTAGTGAATGCATTCTATGGTACTAATGTATAAATTATGTATTGATGACTTACTGTTATTGTAGTAAAATATGTATAATGCTGCTGTCAGACCAAAACCTTGTATCTCCGAAATGGTAACTTTGCAGTAGCAGAAAAAAAACTGTTGCCTTTAATGTGTGTCAATGGAACCAGACTTCTCACAAGTAATTCGGGGCCGTTTCTTTTGGTCCAGTCTTCTTGAAATTTACACACAATATAAAGGACAGTAGGTTTTTTCAAATTATGTCAAAAACCGGAAAACAACAGAAATGGAGATGCGAAGTTTTGGTCCGACAGCAGCGATAAATTAGTCATCAGAGATAGTAACTAATGTCTGCACCCACAAACAGACCCTTAGAGACCCTTACAGCCAGAGTGGGCTGGTCTCAACTCTGTCATTCAACAGGTGCAGCCTGCTGTTGGTTTGTTCTGGTTCATTACAGGTGCCATTCAGAAATCCAGGTGAAAGTGATGGCACAGGGAATGCTTGAAGATTGAGTGCATTGAGGCTGGAGATCAAACCAACAGGCTGAAGACTTTCACACAGAATACAGAAGCACTTGTCAGACAGCGAAAGGACAGGGAGACGGAGGCTGAGTGACATGAAAGAGAGACAGAAGTACTGAAAAAAAGAAAGATTAAAAGAATAAAAAGCATTTACATTAGCCCGAATGTAATTGATCAGTTGGCTGTCTGGTGTCTGAAGTTTGCTTATTTGGTCTTGTATTAAAAGAATAAATTAATTTTGTTCATAGAAGCTTATAAACAAGCATATTGCAAGCAGCATTTCTAAATTCAGTGGTGAGCGAACAAAAAAGAAAACATCTCTACAATAATGCTATTTTCTGCTAGCACCCCACCAGGTTTCGCATAGTTTGTTAGCACTGAGCTAACAGTGATGCACATGAACATTTTCTAGATTAAACACAT
>NC_051234.1:2907129-2947129 GCF_015220715.1 Pygocentrus nattereri | reverse complement strand
TCTATCTCCAGGCAGAATAAAGAGATAAAAATGGCTCTAAGGAAAAAGGCAGGCGGCACAATTCCTTATCTTGAGCGCTGAAATGAGCAGGCCTCCGGTGTGACTAAATCCACGTCTACTGACCGCTACCCTCACTGACAAAGCCTACGCTGGTAACCCTGATAACGGGCAAAACGCACGCTCTCTCCAGCGCCGTCCCAAAGGGAGACTGACCTGAGCAGTGGGGCAGTGAGCCGCTCCATTGGCCGTTGAGTTGGCAGGTGCGTCCAGAGTCCCCGATCAGCTGCCGGCTGCCTGTGCAGGTGTAGCGTACCGCCGAACCGAAGGTGAACTTGTCTCCGATCAGGACGCCGTGGGGTGGAACACCGGGGTGGCCACAGTCCACCTCTGAAAGACGGACAGAGCGGTCAGCTGGGTCACTGAGACCACAGAACACAAACATAAACTTCTGGTCATCCAACTAAACTTCTGCTTTGGCCCATTTTTATGCTTGCCGTATTTTGCCCTTTCCCTGAAGACCAGTTCATTCGTACGTGACTTTCCAACCTCTCTTTAACTCTCGGATTTAAACAGACTGGATTTGTTTCTCTGCCTTTAAGTAAATGTAAATGATCTCTTATGATTATCGAAAAAGCGGTCCAGTCTAAAATGTGGAACTAGCCGTTAAGCTTAAACTGAAATGCTGAGAGAAAAATGATGGATGTGTTCGTCCCTTTGAAGGCTGCAATGATTTATTGCTTCCAGGAACAACACAGCGTTCATTGTTTTACACCTGATCACTGTGTTCCCCTCACCTTCCACTCTGATATCTCTGTCCGCAGGAACAACACTCCACATCACCTCAACAAGTGATGTCGCGATGAGTTTAGGTACCAGATACAGAGTGGACGATAACTAAACTCACGGTGACATCGCTGGCTGAAGTGAGGAGTGTTGTTCCTGCAGACAGTATATTGTTATATTATGTAATGTGCTGCGCAAAAAAACAACATTCAATATGTTTTATGGTTTTTGCTCAACAATATGATCCGTTTTTTTGTTTTTTTTTAATCAGACTCCAACTGCCAAGATAAGAGTCTGGCGCAAGCATAATTGATACAAGCAAATAATTTATACACACCAATTAGGCATCACATTGTGTCCTTGTTTCTAGGCTCACTGTCCACTTTATCAGCTCCACTTACTGTATAGCTGCACTCTGTAGATCTACAGTTACAGACTGTAGTCCATCTGTTTCTCTGATACTCTGTTACCCTGTTCTTCAGTGGTCGGGACCCCCATGGACCCTCACAGAGCAGGTACTATTTGGGTGGTGGGTCATTCTCAGCACTGCAGTGGCACTGATGTGGTGGTGTGTTAGTGTGTGTTGTGCTGGTGCGAGTGGATCAGACACAGCAGTGCTGCTGGAGTTTTTAAACACTGTGTCCACTCACTGTCCACTCTATAAGACACTCCTACCTTGTCGGTCCACCTTGTAGATGTAAAGTCAGAGACGACAGCTCATCTGCTGCTGCACAGTTTGTGTTGGTCTTCCTCTAGTCCTTCATCAGTGGTCACAGGACACTGTTGGCTGGATATTTTTGGTTGGTGGACGACTATTAGTCCAGCAGTGACACTGAGGTGTTTAAAAACTCCAGCAGCACTGCTGTGTCTGATCCACTCAGACCAGCGCAACACACACTAACACACCACCATCATGTCAGTGTTACTGCAGTGCTGAGAATGACCCACCACCCAAATAGTACCTGCTCTGTGAGGGTCCATGGGGGTCCCGACCACTGAAGAACAGGGTAACAGAGTATCAGAGAAACAGATGGACTACAGTCTGTAACTGTAGAACTACAGAGTGCAGCTATACAGTAAGTGGAGCTGATAAAGTGGACAATGAGGGTAGAAACAATTAATATTAATATTCATACTCAGACGTCCAGGGATGCAGTGAACTGTTTACAGGAAAGCTGGCGTTTTTAAGTAGCATACAGTCATAGGCAAACATTTAAATAGCCCTGGTCCAGTTACATGTTTTGCTTAACTTTTTAACTTAACTTAAAAACAAAGTTTGTCTGCAAATTAGCTGAACTGGGAAAAAAATAGAGCATAAAATCGAACATGTTACATAATGTTTGTACATATCACTTTACATAATGTTGTTCCTGATGCATTAAATACAGCAAATAAACAGTAATTGTGCATTAAACTGTGTAGAAGGGTGTTTCTGCAGGATGGGTCCACTTTAAAAAACACTTTCACATCCCTTTATACGGCAGATGCAGTCTTCCGCTGTGCTGTAAAACGGCTGAAACGTTTACTGACAGTCACAAAATAATCAAGTCAATTTTGCTGTTTTGATATTTCGTTCGTTGCTTTTGTGAAAAAGCTGAAAAATTGAACGAAGCACAGGAAATGAGGTCATTTGAAGCGGGTTCAAATAGCTTCATCTGAAATGCACCTGAACAAAAACGATGATGAAAAGAAAAAGACTTCTATGCTATTCCGGAGAGTGATTGTCTGGCAAGGGAGATCAACGTCCTCATTAAAATTCCACTTCCTGCTGCGGAGTACAGCCTCCAAACGCACAAATAAAGAGAAACAAGAAATTTCACACGCTTGGGAAAAACAGGAATGCCAGGCGGCGGAGGGAGCAGCCGAGCCGAGCACAGCGAACCGGGGACAGGGGAAGTGCAGCGAGGAGCCAGGTTCCCCAGGTTATGTACCAATTATGAGGACGGGGGTGGGAAAAAAACGCAGCAAGAGCCAATTATACCGCCTCACAGGCAAATGAGCACATCTCCCTAACTAAGCCCCTGCACCAGCCTCCTGCTACTGAAGCCCACAGAAAAATAAAAAAATATATTCATGTAATTACTGGATTTTTTTTTCTTCTACAGCAAAAAGTGTTGAGATTTAGAGGGAATGTTCTGTTTTCTCCAACTTCTCAGAGCAAAAGTTTGCTCTGCTCTTTTAATCTGAAATAAAAACTGCTTTACTGGTAAGCTTTTTGTTGAGTGACTGGGTTTGAGCAAACTTGCCCTGGAGGCCGTTCGGAAGATGAAAGATGAATGTCTTTGGCATTAAAAGTCTCACAACTTCCAAACTGTGTCCACTTCAAAAACCCAAAGAATTCTCAAAATCCTCCTTATAATTAAAAGTTTTGTTGTGCAAAGTCATTAGAGCGGTCTGATGTGAAAGGCCCCGTTCCACAGAAACGGACTAACTCAGAAAGCTATTCCACAACTTGGTTAAATACACCGATGCCTGAGATTTGCTTTACAATATATCTGAGGAACGGTTTTGCATAGAAATGTGCATTTTTAATCCCATACATGGTGGAGAGGTGCATGCAGGGTGTTCTAAGACAAAATAGTCCCAAAAGGAAATGTATTTCTTTTTACTTTATTTATTTTATAAATTTAAAGGTATTTATTCCGGGTTTACTGCTATTTTACAATCAACATTACATATAAAAACTTACATATATTCACTGGTTGTTTTTCAAATAACACATGAAGTAGCTGTGTTTGTGTTGTAGACATGGTGATCTCTGGTTCCTATTGGTGGGTTTTTTTGAAGAAAATGTCCTTGAACCCTAATTAATAAAAGTTTTTTAAACAATCATTAGCTTGGAAAATATTAAAAATTAAAAAACCAAATTGAAAAAGCAGGCCTAGTATTTCCATATATGGGATAACGTGAACTCTATTCCAGGCACAAAGCAGGGAATTGTAATGAAAGGAGCCATTATGGTAGGAAAAAATGCCTTGAAGGTCAGAAAGAGTGAGAAACACTGCTTTTACAGTAGAAGTTAGCTGGGAATAGGAAGGCTAGCTGATAAAGGTTGGTAAGAACTGGTCTTTGAGCCAATTTAATAAGAAAAGGTTACAAACAGGGAGGACAGGGAGGACAGGGAGGACAGGGAGGCCAGGGAGGACAGGGAGGCCAGGGAGGCCTGATAAAACAAGGCAGAGAAAATGTATTAAAAACACATATCTAGAGTTGGGTGAGAAATGAGGGTTCCTGAGAAAGCTAGGAAAAACAGTTCTATTGATATGCAAGGTGGGGTGATGACCTCGCCCAAGAGTGGTATGTGTTTGTATTGTCTGTATATTTTGGTTTTTGGGCGCCGTTTGGTCACACTGGAACTAATAAAGACGGCCTTTCTCAAAATGTAGGAGGAAAAAGTCGGATATTAGACTCTGAAATGTAGTGGAGTGAAAGGAAAAAGTCCAGAACGGAGAAACTTCAGTACAGATACACCAAAAATACTAAAGTACAGAAACTAATTACATTTACTCAGTTACTCAGTTACTGTCCACCACTGCTCAATAGAAAATAACCTGTGGCACATCAGCCACTTTCACATGGTACAACTGTCTAAGCATTGGCCAAAGCATGCGTCTGTTGGCTGAAGTAACATAACTGGCGGTTAGTGTTCTCCTCCAAGCGTGCTGAGTTGTCCACTGACACTGCATTACCAGCAGTTAGCACTTCACTTCATTGAGTAAAAATGCATATGAATGGCCATATCCATCAGACTGCTTGTTACTACAACCAGTAGAAGAACATGGAATATGCATTATCATCATTATCATCACACAAACTGCCAACCAATCAGCTGACTCACTGAGATCATTATTTAAATTGAGATATCAAGGTATTCAAGCAATAATCACAGCCCTATGGTGCTTTCCCAAAAGGAACTGATCAAAATAAAGAAGAAGAAGGGAACTGTAAGAACATACCAATGCACTCTGGAAGCGGCCTGTCCCAGTAACCCACAGGCTGGCAGGTCAGAACCGATGCCCCAAAAAGGTAATAGCCATAATTGCAGTCAAACGACACCACTGTTCCAAAAGTGAAGTTTCCGAACTCTATTTTACTCTTCCGTATGGAATTGGCTGGTATTCCGGGATCAGTACAGTTAACAACTGTGGGGAAAAAAAGCAAAGCAAAAAGAAATAAAACACACTGGTTGGGTTGGACAAACACAATATGGTATATGCAATAAAGAAAGGCTCAATAAAGGCTGCATTTAATGAATCGGAAATAGCCTAATTATTCATAATTGCCTTTTTAATTGGGCATTAACTGCCACCTGTGTCACTGTATATACAGTACTGTTATTTTAATGCTCAGATAGAACCTCCATCTGTCATCACCTACCGAGAAGTGCTTAAACAAACCACTTGAACCAGTAATTACTATGAGCCATGAAACGTCCTGTTAAAACATGGCAAAACATTACACTGAGGAAATATCACATTCCAGTATCATTATCTTAGCTGGAACAATGCATGCATGGGTATAGTTTCTACCAAAAATCCCATTATAGAGGACTTCTGGTGCATATACTGTACATATATAATTCATATATCATAAACAGCACTGCGCAAAAGAAAGAGACCATCCTGCATTTTTTAAATGTACAGCCAGAAGGTGGTTCAGGAGAACACACAGACAGAGAGTTTAGATCTCAAAATTACTGAATGTGGGATGGGAAAATTGTCACGATTGGCCCCTCCCAGTCCTGCATGTGCTTTTGTTTACCTCTGGTCCTGTCCATGTGCTTCCTTGTTTTGATTCTTCCCTGTTCTGCCCCCTTGTTTCTAGACTCCGCCCTTGATTGTTCTCACCTGTTACTTGTTAATCCTCTTGTTAACCACCTGTGTCTTGTTAACCCTCGCTGTTCCTGTTTTTAAGCCCTGTGTTTTCCCCTGTTAGTTTGCTGGTCTTTGTATTGTGTTGTTTGGTGTTGTATTTCCTGGCCTCTGTTATATTTCCTAGTCTCTGTTTTTGTGTTTATCCTGTGTTCCTTTTTGTCATGTCTGTCCATCATTCTTTCCGTGTTGGCTCTGTCATCCTGGACTGTTTAGACCCTGAATCTGGATTTGCCCCTAATAAATCTCGCTTCCCTCAGCATGTGCGTCCGCCTCATCATCGCTCCCCAGCGTTACACAAATATATATATTTCGCTGTTGAGGCTTCATCTTAAATACATGTTTTCAACTTTTATTTTTCTGATGCTGAAGTGAATGCATTTTACGATCTTTGACTATGACAGGACAGCATATACGCCGACCGGCCAATTCATTAAGTACACCTACTTTTTCTTACAGGCTTTGTCTATTTTAGCTCAAATTACTATACAGATGCACTTTGTACTTCTACAATTTCAGACTGTAGTCCATCTGTTTCTCTGTATACTTTGTCCCTTTTATCCTGCATTGCTGTGTCTGATCCACTTGTACCAGCACAACACAGAGTGCTGAGAATGATCCACCACCCAAATAATACCTGAAGGGGGATAACATCAGTTGGTAATTGTAGAACTAGAAAGTGCACCTATACGGTAAGTGGAGCTGCAGAAATGGACAATGAGATTTTAGACACAATACTTAACGAAGGTGCGTGTATAGTTCCACTTTGACTTACAAAATACAAAATATGATGTGGATTCCAACAAAATCTCTCCTTCAAATGAGCTACAAATGAGAAATAATTTATATAAAATACAGGCCATTTTTTAAACAGCCTTCTGCCCAATGACTGCTGGGATAGGCTCCAGCAAGCCTGGTGCGATGAACAGCTTCAACGATGAATGAATGACTGAATGAACGAATGACTAACATATACAGTGTAGGTAAGTATAAGTGAAACATTAATAATAATAAAAAAGACATACAAATATAACAAAAAAATAAAACAGAAATTAAAACATACATAAGATGTAAAGGGTTAATAAAATAAAGTTAAAATAAAATGAGGAAGATAAAAAAATACTAAAATTTATTAAAAGGAGAAATATCAATAAAACAATAAGAATTAAAATAAGAATCATAATGGATAAAATAAGAAATAGATCATAAAATAATGGAGATAAAATGGTAATCAGGTAAAACAGGTGCAGGCAGAGTGGAGGTGGCTAGAGAGTAGACGTTTAAAAGTGACCCAGTGAGCTGAGCTTTAGTTTCCCAGTTCAGTGAAAACCCTCAGTACCTGGCATGTGATCCAGCCACTAGAGAGATCATGGAAGTAATATATTCTGGCACTAGACACCAGAAGGTATTTTGTGACATTGTATTCAATATTTATTCAATTTTTTGAATACTAAGACCTTATTAAATGTTAAATACTGTATCATCCATTCACAGTAATTCCTTGATTATTACCTGCCTGAGTGGTCACTGTTTTCATCATATGAGGCATTCTATAAAATACTGGAAAATAAACAGTAATTGTGTATTAAAACGTGCAGAAGTTTGTTCTCTGTAAAGGATCTGTTAACTCGTTTTCCCTTGGCATTTGACCAGGGGCGGCCAAACTTTGCCTACGCTCACTGGCTGGAACATGCAGTCACTGTTGCTCTCACTGGACGTTGGTGAAAACAAGAAACTGGACTTCCTCTGTGATTTTCACTATGATTTACATGTTCGGGCTCACGTGAACTCTCCATTCATGTTAGCGAATCACTGAAATGCATCAATTCTGATGCAGCTCACTTTGTCCACTCCACTACAACAGTCTGCACTGCCTTTTGAATAAGAGAAATCTGATTTACATGAATAAGACAAACGGGTAATCTTTTCATCACGTAGCTCACAAGGCCAGGGATACCAGCAAACACTGTTTACTCACATTTAATTTCCCGCATCCACATGATGACTTGTGTGCCCAGAAGTATAATGCTGTTATTCACAGGCTCAATTAGAACTACTCCCTGTCATCGCCTTCTGAGAAATGTTTAACCAAACCAGTAATTAGCATGAACTATGGAACTGCTTACCTGAAACAGCACAAAACATGACATAGAAGCTCAGATGTTTGCAGCTTTTTCCAAGCTATTAGAATCTATCAGCCGTGTGTGAGCATGTTGTAGATGGGGCCTAAATGGGCACAGTTAAGCCCAATTTAGAAGGCCAAGAGCTCTTGTGTGTACAGGTCACCAGGTAGCGGCTGAAAATATCTCATCTTATCTCCTGATCCACAGGGCAAAAATTGTCACAATTCAGGCCAATGATTGGGAAGAATTACCCTTCGGCTCAAGAGAAAGCCCGAGAGCGCTTGTGCTGAAATTGGTCATTCCTGCGCTAAACGAAGTGGCGAGGGGAAAAAAAAAGACCATTTCCATCAGCGAGGCGGTGGTTAAAGTTAGACTTTAATGAAAGCTGGCTTTACGGAGAGCTCACCTCTGCAGGTCGGGGGCTGTTGGCTCCACTGGCGATCAGCTTGACACTGGGCCTGCGACGGACCCTCCAGGATGTAGCCATCATTGCAGAAGAAGCTAACCACATCGTTCAAGTTGAAGCCATCGCCGACCGTACGACCGTAGATAGGACTGCCGGGGTGACCGCAGCTGACAGCTGTTAAAGGATACAACGGCCCTTACGTAAGTTGCACATGGCCAAATCTGATCATGAAATGTGTGGAAGCAAATTTTAGTGCAATATTTCATTGATCTGCTTGATCTGCATCAACAACATCAGTTGTACCAGTAAACATTCAGAGCATTAGTAAATAAACCGAAAACAACATGCCAAAAACAGCCATACTTCATTTGTTTTTTTCTAATAATATGTTAGAATTAAAGGCATTCATCATTCTGTCAGTTTAGCCCCACATTCATGCTGAAGTTACCAGGAGTGTTTCAGCCCGGGCTGCTTTCTGAATGAGGGGCAATACAGGTCAGCCAATCCGAATAGAGCTCACTCCCAAATATAAGTCTTACAGACATATGGAAAAAAATAATCCTATTGATTTAGGGATATCATGAGGGATAAAGAGAGGTTGGCAGATGGACATGTAAATGGAAGATGAACTCGATGCAAGGCTTTCTTTGGTCATTACTGTGTCTTTAGGAAATGATCTCATTTCTGACCGACTGCTTTGAATTGTGCCCAAATAAGACTAAACCTCCTGACACTGCACACATGATCAATTGAAACCGGGCTGTCATTTCAGTTTACTGTCCACATGTGGGATGTATAGACTGGATGGACCGCGGACTGAATGGTCGTTTTTGAAGATTTAGCATGTTTGCATACTTTTGAAGGGTTAATTAATGTGACTATATTAAGTTTAATTGATACTTCTTTAATCCCACAAACGGGGAAATTCCACCTCCGCATTTAACTCGTCCGTGAAGTGAAACACCACATACACACTAGTGAATACACACACACTAGGGGGCAGTGAGCACACTTGCCTGGAGCGGTGGGCAGCCCTATCCCGGGGAGCAGTTGGGGGTTAGGTGTCTTGCTCAAGGACACCTCAGTCATGGACTGTCAGCACTGGGGATCGAACCGGCAACCTTCCGGTCACAGGGCCAGTTCCCTAACCTCCAGCCCACGACTGATATTAACACGTTTGTTATCTTAAGTATATGTACTTATCCTCATATCACTGTTGTCGGAAGAAAACCTCGCATCTCCAAAATGGTGACTTTACAGGAGAAGGAAAAAACCTGCATTACTTTTAATGTAAGTCAATGGAACCAGAAATTTTTCCAGGTCATTTTGGATCTTTTTTTTTTGGTCCATTGATCATGAAATTTACATACGATGTAAAGAGCAATGGACATTTTCAAACTGTGTCAAAATCTGAAAAAATGACAAAAAAGGAGATACAGGGTTTTCTTCTGGCAGCAGGGATATATAACATGTACTATTATAAACATCCAATCTAGTTCTGAGGCTGACAAACATCTCTGCATTGCAAATTCATTATGCATCCAAATGTCCAGACACCCCTTCTAATTAGTGGATCCAGCTGCTTTAAGCTTCATTACTGACAGCTTGTATATTCTCCATACAAAAGCACTGATGATAAATGGGATGTTCTGGAGCAGCAGCACATGAGCTTAAAGCCACCATGTCCAATTCTAAGTGTCTACTAAAGGATCATAAAGCCCCCAGCATTGGGCTGTGGAGCGGTGGAACTGCGCACCCTGGAGTGAAGAAGCACCATCCAATACCTTTGGGAGTGAGTGATCCAGAACTAATCATCCAACATCAGTACATGACCCCGCTAATGCTCCTGTGGCTGAATGCAATCAAATCCTTACAGGAATGTTCCAGCATCTAGTGTAAAGCCTTCTTAGAAGAGTAGAGACTGTTACTGCAGCAAAGGAGGAAAAATTCCCAACTAATCCCCTTAAATTCAGAGGAGATGTTGGATAAGCAGGTGTCTCTAAGTGTTTGGACATTTAGTGCATCTTTAACAGGCCTGTTATTTTACTCCTTCCTCTGTGCTCAATCCTTATTATCTTATTTTTTGGGGGGGATTTTTACCCAGTTTTCTCCCCGATTTAGTCGTTTCCAATCCCACCCGCCACTCAGGACTCCCCCAATCACACAATGCTACCAATGCTAGGAGGGTGAAGGCAGCCCAGGCTTCCTCTGAGACCTGTGAAACCAGCCACCGCTTCTTTTCTAACTGCCGCTCACGCAACGTCACGGGACGGCCGAACGCGCTCGGAGGAAAGCGCCGACCGCCAGATCTGCTACGTCAGCTAACAGATGCCTGCACTGACTAGTATCACATAGAGTGATGGGGGGGAGGGGGGCCACCCTGCCCACCCAAAGAGAGCGAGGCCAGTTGTGCTGTCTTGGACTCCCGGCTCCGGACGACTGCAGCATCACCAGGGATCGAACTCCTCCTGATGACACGGCCAGCGTTTAGACGGTTGTGGCACTTTCTAAAGTTCATTTGAGTCTGTTTTGGCCAAAGGGTTTGTTTCCTTTTTGTGTTTGTCAACCTAATCCTGTGGATCAGGCGTTCTCAGTCCCGGCCTCCAGGACCCCAGAGCAGTGAAAACTTCTGTTCTACTCAGCACCCAAAACACCTGATCCAAGTCATCGCATTTCCAAAGCCCTTGATTACCTGGCTCAGGTGTGCTGCCTGCTGGAATAGAACAAAAGCAGGGAGAAGCTTAGGGCTCCCTGCAGTCTGGATCGAAGAGCTCCACAGTAGATAATACAAGGTCCCTGAGGGCCACTGTGATGCACCAGTTTATCGTTTTCCCTGCCTGCTTCAAAACACTTTACTCACCTGATCAGATCTTAGCCTGTTAACACATAAAAGTGTGGAGTGTCATGTTTCTTCATTTCATTTTCATTAAATGGTTTTAAAATGCTTTGTTGTGAGGCAACCACAGTCTTGAGAAGGGTTCTTCTTCTTATTATTATTATTACTAGGGATGCAAAATCGGAATTGGTCAAGATGACAATCGTCAGATCTTCACTCCAAAAAAAAAAAAAAAGGCTAAAAAAAGAAAATAAATAAAATATAATGAAGCTAATAAAAAATTGGCCTAAAAATCTGAAGAATTTCTGTAAAGAAACCAGAATTTGCTATAAAAATCATGATCAATGCGCCTCTAATTATGATATTAAATGTACATGTACAACTACACAGTTCGGGGACTGCATGTTTATCAATTTACAAGAATTGAATACAAATCATAATAAAACATCTCCATCTGCACTTTCCATATGATTTCTCTGCTTGTTTGAAAGTGAATAAATGAAGAATAATTATTATAAAATTGGCGATTATCACCAGCATGATTAATAAGTCGCATCAGCTGTTAACGAGGGGGGGTGGGGGGTGGGGGGGCACTAAACTTGGTAAACTCCAGGTCACAGTCATCTTGGTCATTGCTAAGCCTCTGCCAGAGACATTCATGTGCAGCGGACGTGAGGGCAGTAGCGGCTACTTACACACGCAGGACGGGAGCAGTCCTGACCAGGTGTGGTCCTGCTGGCAGATGCGGACGGACGAGCCGATGAGCCGGAAGCCGGGGTTGCACTGGTACACCACCGTATCTCTGTAGCCGAAATTCTCTCCAATCACCTGCCCGTTCACCATCCCCTCGGGTTCCCCACAGTGACCAGCTGGAGAGAACAGACACAGGCTCTAGACTACAGTAGTGCTACAAGTAAGCTCAACACTGCAAGATCTGGGCAGGTTAGTATAGAGAATACTGTAATGGACTGATGTTGCCATGCCAACATCTTATTAAGCTGCAACCTTGTAGGCTATTTTGAAAATTTCTCTGCGATCATTTTTCTAAATTTCCCAGACATGAATAGTTCCTTCCTTTCCACTTCGCACAGACAATAATGTCCATCACACAAAATACTCCAAAACTGACTGATTATAATTACGGGTACTGGATATTCTGACTACACTTTTGAATGCTGTCTGAATTGTAATGCTACTTACACAATACATATCGACTTGATTCAGGGCACGGTGAATACAAGTACATGCTTTCTGCAGCTTCCTTTATACTTAAAAGTGGAATTGCACCATTTTTCAAGATTTCAGAGTAATTAGTGAAGATGTAGGCAGGATCATTTGGGGCGGTTTGGTGTGAAACGCTCTGTCCTAGAGAAACTTTCAGAGTCAGAATTGGAACCAGACATCTAAAGAGGCTCCAAGAGCTCCCTCACAGAAACGTATTAGATGAAATGTTTATAAATGTTGTCAGATGCCTGAGACATCCTCTCACGACAGTTTCGGACAAGCCTTCGTACACACACACATATTGTAAGCCGCTTCTCCTTCTGGGTCGCTGGGGGTGCTGGAGCTTATCCCAGCTGTCATTGGACGAAAGGCAGGACACAGGGCAGACAGACACATTCACTCACACCAAGGGGCAATTTAGCATGTCCAAATGGCCCAACTGTGGCCCAACTGTGGAAGGACACCGGAGAACCCTGAGGAAAGCCATGCATACATGGGGAGAACATGCAAACTCTACCCTGGTCACTCAGCTGGGGAATCTAACCCAGCCCCTCCTTGCTGTGTGGTGACGGCGCTACCCACCACACCACCGTGCCGCCTAAGCCTTTGTCATAAAATATATATGAATGAATACAGGATGCTGCAAAGCAAAACAATTCCCAAACGATTTCCCCTTATAAACATGACATAAACCCTGCGCTTCACTGGCGGTTTGGGATAGTATGAAATAGCTAAACTTGCATTGTTGATACTGTGACATCTGGTTCCCATCACCGCTTACTGTACCACACACATTTCACGCGAAACCACTCAGAACGACCTTGTTTACATCACAGCAACCAAATGATTAAAAATGAAGCAATTATGAAAAACCACATTGCCCAAAAAAGTCACATAATCTAACGGAATATTTACTAACACTGCAGCTTGGATAGGACTGCTTATATACCTAGACTGGAACTCATCTTATGGTAGTAAAAGCCACCATTATCTTCACCGCAGGCACGTGCATTGATGAACCCCAAGTCCTTTTTGAAGACCCATTTCAACCAGGATCCGCCGTGTCCTGGAATCGCAGTAGGTCTCAAAAGCTTTGTCACTCGTGTGCGCCCCATCTGGTGTAACGTGGTAATAACTTGCTAAACCCAGATCACACCAGGATCTGTGGAGCTCTTTAACTGCTACTCACTTGGTTGTAGCACTGAGGGTCATAATACCCTCAGCCTTGTATGCTAGACATTGAGGCCCGAATCCCAATTTGGGTTGCAAAGCGGTGACTTTTGGCTGTCATGGGAAAAGCTACATGTCTGAAACATGATCTCCCTTAATGAGTTTCCGTGATGTGCCTTGCATTCATTTTAATTTGATTTTAATTCGCATTTATGTTACCCTTTTTTGTCCCTCCCTTGAGCCAAGAGAAATGCATGCATGGGCCTGGTTTCAGCAGCGCAGCCACGCAGCCAACTTCGGACAGGCATGTCCGATTCGGACGGGGGCGAAGATAATAATTACCTTCCTGCACATCCCCACGTAAAACGAGTCCCGTCTGATTGACCACCCCCTCACCCCGACATGCCTTTGGTGCTCATGGAAATTAGTGATTGCAACAGTTCTGTCGAGGCGCGGCGTACAAGCCCGCCGCAGATGGTGTTTCTGCGCAGCGGCATTGAGGCATCTGTTATGCATAAGGCAGGTGTTTGGGGATAGCTGAGACGCTCCTGCGAGGGATCACATGATGGAAAGCGTAATGTAGAACAGCGCACCGCTTAGACAAGACATGATGAGGAGCGAGAACGCCCAGATTTGGAGGGGGGGGGTTGGGTTGGGGGTGCAGATCCAGAGCAGCTTGCGGTGCCGTGTGATCTGACTGATGATAGGATCGCTCTCACCAGGAGAGCCCTCACACTTCACCGAGCCGCCGCTAAGCTAACGCTGCGTCCAACCCGATTTCCTATACCGATTCTTTCACTTCATTTCCCGTCACGCTTGTTTGAAAGTGAATTCTTTTCCCCGGGCTCCCCGAGAGAGACATGGGCTCCAGAACAGCTTAGGAGGTCTTTCAGAACATCAAAGCAGTTTTAAGGGAAAGTGGAATGTGTCCTGATGATTCTGGCTGCGTTTAACCTTTGTAGCTACACAGGCGCTGAACTATGAAGGTACCTATAAGGCATGAACGTTACCTTGATTTTGAGGAAATAATCACTAACTACAGTATCGCCAATACATGGCAACTAGCTCGAATGAACTTGACCGTTCAGCGAAGGAGACGGACTTGAACATGTAAGCAACTCATTAACAAAAAAGAGCAAAGCGACAAAAAAAAAGCAACTTCAAAAACAACATATTTTTCAGAATTTAAGTGCAATTCATTTATTTAAGGTCTTTCGGTGGTTTGATGTGAAATGGTGCACTGTAGAGAGGCTTACTGACTCAGACTTCTTTACAGGAACCAAAGGTTGTGATGTATACAACACAAATATTGCCATTTCATTTACTATCCCATATCACCAGTGACCCTACACAGGTTTCCATTGAAAATAGTGGTAAATCTGAAAAATAATAGATTTTATCTGGGAACTATTATGCCTTACCGACGACCTGCATGCAATGAATTAAATAAATGGAAGGAATTAAAAAGGAAACGCAGTTTTAGGCCAAAACATTTGCAAAGCTATCATAAAATAATGTTTCAGGCAGCGGATTCATACCCATTTTAACTTCATACCATTTTAAAGCTTGAAGAAAATTGTTTTGGTAATATAGAAACGGATTGGCTAGTGAGGTTTGGAGCCAGCAGTGGCAATTAAAAGGGCTTCCTCACACTTGCACATCTTAATGAAACTAGTACCAAGACCAACTGACTCTGAAATGCCCTACACGCTTTAATACCGACTGAGAAATTTTATGTTAAAATATGCAAAATACCACGTAATGATGGGTAAAAACGACAATAATTCCACAGAATTGTAGAATCACGCAGATCTCCAGCCGTTCTTTGCATGGCTAGATGCTTCTTCATCCTGATTGAGCACTTGTTGTTCTTACGCTTCTTAAGAATGGTTCTAAATAGCACCAAAAAGGGTTTCTCTATTGTTACAAGTCAAGGAACCTTTCTGGGTCTGCACAGAACCATTTTTGCTAGGAGTGTACAACTTTATAACAGCTCTTTACCAAGTACTACTCCATTTGGGGGCAGTCGTGGGCTGGAGGTTAGGGATCTGGCCCTGTGACCGGAAGGTCGCCGGTTCAATCCCCAGGGTATCCTTGAGCAAGACACCTTACCACCAACTGCTCCCCGGGCGCCGTGGATAGGGCTGCCCACCGCTCTGGGCAAGTGTGCTCACTGCCCCCTAGTGTGTGTATTCACTAGTGTGTATGTGGTGTTTCACTGCACGGATGGGTTAAAAAAAGTATCACTTAATCACTTAATAGCCTTGAACAAGCCTGGGATTTTAAGGGGTTGAAGAACCTCCACAACATGTAAAGGTTCTACATCAAAGTTTTTTTCCTAGAACCATATGCTCAAGCCAAGAACCGTTTAGAAATTTAGTTCTGTGCATTATCCACATGCGAGATATGCTCACTGTTCCCCACTAGCTGAGACATATCTACGGTTTAAGGGAAATGTGATGATTTATGGATGTAATTTTTATATTCTTCCAATATCGGTTAGTTGACTCACCAATGTGGCCTTAGTGTAAAACTGAAGAAGCAAAGCTAGAATATAAAGGGATTACAGATTAGGGTAAAGCATAAATCAGATTTTTTTTGCCAGACCTTAAGTCACATTAGCTTAATCTGTGGCAACCCTTTAAAAGTGAACTGTTTGGGTGCTGATACCCAGGCAGTAGGTCTCCGTCCCGCTCCACAGCCCCGACGCCAGGCACTCCCGCACCGTGGACCCCACCAGAACGTAGCCGGCGTCACAGGTGAAAATGGCTGTCGCTCCGAAGGTCGTCTGAGTTCCAATTTTCTTCCCATTAGGAGGAGTGGGCAGCATCCCGCAAGAAATAACTGCGGTAAGAGGCAATAGAGAGGCAGAGGAATGAGCTGGCACGCACCTCAAAGTCAAAGGTACAGCTGTAATTTACACTCAATTTGAAGGCCTGGTTTTCTCTCCTCCCTGCTTCCCTTCAAAAACACACACAATGGAGAAAAGGAACACAAGGAGGGCGCCAGGAACGTCACGGCCGGCTACTGAGCTGACTAATCTTGATAACACCTCGGTTTATTGGCTTCGGAAAGAGCAGGACTGGCCCAAACGCTTTGTATCACAGATCGAAACAAGCCTCCGCATTGAGAGCGGAGATATATACGCTACACGCAGCCCTGACATAAATATATGAGCCTATTGGAGTGGGAGCCAGAGCGCGCCGCAGAACCATTATCTCATACAGCGCTACTTCTGCCGTCCTTCCTTTTGATATCCGTCATTTTGGAAAATTGCGGTGGCTTTTTCTTGCCCTCCGAGTGCCTCCGATAATGCGAGCGATAAGGCGCTTTATTGTGGAACCTCTCGTCTTTCTTGGGAGCAGCTCGGTGTTTTGGTGGGGTGCCAAGTCCCCCTCTATACGTATGGCAGATGTCTGATTCTTCGCCCGACGGTGCGAAGCCGGTCGGCCGATAACAGCCGACGACTTCATCACGTCTGTCACCGGTTTTGTCACCGGGTGTAATTCTTCCGATTGTTTCCCCGACAACAATAAGAGTGCGCGTGATGTTATCACGTGATGATGAGTTACGGTTGGAATTGTACAGGGCCGGTTAGGGATCTTATCACACCGCGCTGTCCACATTCGTTTAACTTCACAGCGAACCGCTGGAGCCTTTGGGACAGCGTGGGAGCCCCCAGCACGAACACCTCCGAGCACAATCGACAAAGACGTTCGTCCTGCTGTCTGCTTTGCCAGGCTATTAAAAACAAAGCAGGGCTGACTGATAAGCTAAAGAAAATCTAGTGTAGTTGGGGTGAATTCTACTGCTGCCATAACATGCAGGATTCATCTGGAAAAGGGGCAAAGCAAACAGCCAAAGGGGAGCAAATACCCTCACTCAATAAACTGCTGGCCACACAGGCTTTACAGGCTTTTCTGTTTTTACAAAACAATGTTCAAATATTAACCTGCATCCCAAACACCACATAATAAATATGGAGACAAAAGTGAGGCACCTCCAGTCCTGGAAAGAAAACAATAAACACAAACGTTAAACATGATAAACTCTCGCGGAAAGTGTTCCATCTACAGCCAAACGCCAAGCGTTCAACCCCCCCTGCTCAAATTAGAAGTGTTTTGTTGATAATCTAAGTGAAAATGAGTTAACAACTCAAACTGAATAAGTGAGTAACTTAAATGAGTGAAATGTGACATTTATAACAAAACTCAAAATAAAAAGCACTACGACTTCATTGTATCATTTTTTTCCCCAATATATGAAATTCAGCAAATAAACAACAGTTGCACATTAAAATGTGTTCATCATAGAGGATTTGGTTTTACTTTTACTTAGAAAATCAACTAAATGTGAGCAGGGGTGCCCAAACATATGCATACAAATGTCTACAGGACTGTGTGAAAGTCTGAGGCACACAAGACTCATTTTCAAAATCTGTTTATTTGTGTAGTTTGTGTTTATTTGCTGAGAAACATGTTAATATTTGAATAAACAAAATTTATAGAATATTATTGGTGTGTTTGTTTACCCATCTCCAAGCCTCTCCTCAAGGAAGCCCAGTATTATATTCAATTATATTAGGGGGCAGTCGTGGGCTGGAGGTTAGGGATCTGGCCCTGTGACCGGAAGGTTGCCGGTTCGATCCCCAGAGCTGACAGTCCATGACTGAGGTGTCCTTGAGCAAGACACCTAACCCCCAACTGCTCCCCGGGCGCCGTGGATAGGGCTGCCCACCGCTCCGGGCAAGTGTGCTCACTGCCCCCTAGTGTGTGTGTATTCACTAATGTGTGTGTGGTGTTTCACTTCACGGATGGGTTAAATGCGGAGGTGGAATTTCCAAAAAAGTATCACTTATATGTAGTTAAAAAGCAGCTCCTGGTTTGACCAATCAGTGCTCAGTAAATTGAGCTCATGATGTCATTGATGATATTAACGAGTCTGTGGCGGCTGTGAAGGTGTCCAGGAAAAATATGGACCCGAGAATTTCTTGATACTTTTTATAGTTTTTCTGTTTATTTGAATTATGAATCCGACTTTATTCTAATGTATATTGTGATAAACTCACTGCTGAGAGAAACTGTAAAATTTGCTTAGACGCCTAAAACTTTCACACAGTCCTGTATGCATATTTTTAAAATCTTCATTTTTCCTTTTTTTTCTTGGTATCTTGGAGTGTGTTCAGCCAATCCCAGTTTTTGTTTAGTCCAGGAAAAAAAAACCTAAACAAACAAACAAACAAACAAACAAACCTCAAGATAAGCACTAGATAATGTTTGATCACTCATATAATCGAAAGTGACAGATCTAATGTGAAGGGAATGCAGCTGGTGGCACATGACGGTCATGCTAAAGGTACGTATGAGAGAAACTCTCAGTTGTTCGAGAAGTCTCTCACATCACTCTGATAGGCTTATACAGTGGGTTGCAAAAGTATTCATACCCCTTGAACTTTTCCATATTTTGTCACATTACAACCACAAACATAAATATATTTCACTGGAATTTAATGTGAAAGACCAACACAAAGTGGTATACAATTGTGAAGTGGAAAGAAAATTATACATGAATCAAAACATTTTTTACAAATAAAAAACTAATAAGTGCGACGTGCAAAAGTATTCAGCCCCCTTTTCCCTGAGTGCAACCAATTGCATTCAGAAGTTGCCTGATGACTGCTAATGACTCAAAAGGGTCCACCTGTGTGTAATCTAATCTCAGTACAAATACAGCTGCTCCGTGACGGCCTCAGATGTTGGTTAAGAGAATATTGGGGAGCAAACAGCATCATGAAGTCCAAAGAACACACCAGACAGGTTAGGAATATGGTTTTGGAGAAGTTTAAAGCAGGCTTAGGTTATAAAAAGATTTCCCAAGCTTTGAACATCTCACGGAGCACTGTTCAATCCATCATCCGGAAATGGAAAGAGTATGGCACCACAGTAAACCTGCCAAGACAAGGCCGTCCACCTAAACTTACAGGCCGAACAAGGAGATCACTGATCAGAGAGGCAGCCAAGAGGCCCATGGTGACTCTGGATGAAATGCAGAGAGCCACAGCTCAGGTGGGGGAAACTGTCCACAGGACAACAATTAGTCGTGCACTACACAAATGTGGTCTTTATGGAAGAGTGGCAAGGAGAAAGCCATTGTTAAAAGAAAACCATAAGAAGTCCCGTTTGCAGTTTGCCAGAAGCCATGTTGAGGACACAGCAAACATGTGGAAGAAGGTGCTTTGGTCAGACGAGACCAAAATAGAACTTTTTGGCCACAATGCAAAACGCTATGCGTGGCGGAGAAATAACACTGCACATCACTCTGAAAACACCATCCCCACTGTCAAATATGGTGGTGGCAGCATCATGCTCTGGGGGTGCTTCTCTTCAGCAGGGACCGGGAAGTTGGTCAAAGTTGATGGGAAGATGGATGGAGCCAAATACAGGGCAATCTTGGAAGAAAACCTGTTGGAGTCAGCAAAAGATTTGAGACTGGGGCGGAGGTTCACCTTCCAGCAGGACAACGACCCTAAACATAAAGCCAGAGCTACAATGGAGTGGTTTAAAAAAAAAGAATATTCATGTGTTAGAATGGCCCAGTCAGAGTCCAGACCTAAACCCAATTGAGAATTTGTGGCAAGATCTCAAAACTGCTGTTCACAAACGCTCTCCATCCAATCTGACTGAGCTTGAGCTGTTTTGCAAGGAGGAATGGGCAAGAATTTCAGTCACTAGATGTGCAAAGCTGGTGGAGACATACCCTAAAAGACTTGCAGCTGTAATTGCAGCAAAAGGTGGCTCCACAAAGTATTGACTCAGGGGGGCTGAATACTTTTGCACGTCGCACTTATTAGTTTTTTATTTGTAAAAAATGTTTTGATTCATGTATAATTTTCTTTCCACTTCACAATTGTATACCACTTTGTGTTGGTCTTTCACATTAAATTCCAGTGAAATATATTTATGTTTGTGGTTGTAATGTGACAAAATATGGAAAAGTTCAAGGGGTATGAATACTTTTGCAACCCACTGTATAAAGCAAGATAAAAGTTCTGAAAGACTTGATCAGCATCAGCCAGGAACTCCTTATCAGTCCCATGAAAGAGGTTTGAAGGTCAGGCACCTTGCAGGAGGAAACGAGCACCAAGGAAGGGAGGAGGTAGAATGTTTAAAGGGAGATGCTGGTGCCAAGCCTGCAGACTCGGCTCATCCTAAACTCACTCTTGCAGCGCGGCCGCTCGTTCCTCCAGCTCCATGTCCCATTGGATGTGCAGTGGATGTGGGCGGGGCCAAGGCGGTAGTAGCCGGGATTACAACTGAAGGCGATTTTCGTCCCGTACTCGTAGCGAGATCCGTTAACGATCCTCCACTTTCCGTGATCCAGAGTGAAGGAGCCGATACTGGGACACACCATGACTGTGGATAGAAAAGACTGGCTTTAAGAGGAGCACTCCCGAGAGAAGACATAACTACGACTTAGGAAGAACATTTTTTGGGGCTCGTATGCAAAGTTGGTGAAACAGCCTGATCTGTTGTTTTATTACGCGAAAATAAGTGAACACATCCTCTACAGGGAACTTCTGCACATTTTAACCAACAATTACTGTTTATTTGCCGAATTTAACATTTGGGAAAAATAAAACAGAAAATGTGGCCTGTGCAAAAGTTCCGGCACATTTTATTTATTTTTTTCCAACAAATATTAGACGTTCTGCACTAAGCATGCCATCTTGTTCAGGTTTGAGGATGAGTTAACCTAATTTCTTAGAAAATCAACAAAACCTGTCACTGAACTGTCCAAACGTTTGCATACAACTTTGTTTGGCTGACAGAATCAGCGGATATTACGTTTCTGTAAACACAGTATCTGCAAATAAACAATGCATTTATTACTTATGCGTTTTTTTATTAAAGCAGAAATATTTACAAGTGCCTCGTTTTAGAGTTCAGTGCAGTCACAACTGGCACTTAAACACCATCATGATTCAATAAAAAAGAAGAAAAATATCACCACTACCTAAACTTTGGCATAAAAACACAACGTGTGTTAAAAAGATTATAATATATTCTCTCTAAGGCTGCGTTCACATTACCAACTGACCCAAATCTGATTTTTTGCCCTAATGTGACTCAGATCTGGTGTTTTCAGGGCTGTGTGGACACAAATCTGATCTTTTCAAAGCCGACCTGAGCCGCTTTCATATGTGGTCCTAGATCGGACCTTAACGTGACGATCAGATCGGAACTCAGTCAGTGTTACCATGGCAACAGCGCCGAACAGACGTTAAAGCCTGTAAACGGTGGAAAAGCAGCTCGTCTCACCTTTTTCTCCTCCGTCTGGCTCTAATAACGAAGCTGAGAGCTGATCAGAGTTAATGATCTTCTCAGCGAAGCTCGTTCTGCTCGTTAGTTTGTGCTGATGATGCAGTGATTCAGTCACGTGACGTCACCGAGTAGGAGGAGCTCACGAGGGTCATTTCAGGCCGATTCATCACATTAATGACTGATTTGAATTACCTAAACGAGTGTGAATCGGATTTGAGCAAAAAAAACAGAACTGTCATCTACGCTTCCAACTAAACTGTAAAAAGTTGGATCAACAAAAAAGTTTCACCAGTTTCTCTCTTCTGGAACTTTTAAATGAGCTCAATGAAGATTAATCACGCTGAATGTAGATGTGCTGTCAGAATGCATGCACGTCAATAACACCCTGATGGGACTAATCTATTCTGCTCCTACAACAGCAAAATTAGCATTTAAATCTGAATACAAATCACACTGATCAAGCGCTGGGTATGAGCAGATGCGCGGCGTTGTCTCACCGGTGCAGCGGGGGATTTTGTTGTGGCTGCTCCAGGTCCCATCAGCCTGGCACACTGTGCTGGTCACCTCCTTGGAAGAGAGCCGGAAGCCTTCGTTGCAGAAGTACGTGGCCCGTGTGCCGGCTGAGTAATCGGGCGCCAGGACCCCTCCGTTCACAGGGGCCACAGGAATACCACAGGACACAGCTGCGGGAAGAGTGGACTTCATATGACTGGATCACACACAACAGAGACCTGTACAAAGCCTGGCACTGGGACCCCGACCTGTTTCTGATCCGCCATTCAACCTAATTCAAATTCCAGCGCAACTCAAAATACCTACATATAGAGTCGTTATTCCTATTAAATGATACAGGAAAAAAGTAACACTGAGTGTGTTTGCATGCTCTTAATTATCTGATAACTGCAGATTTTGTTCAACGCGTTTACATGCCATGGGATTTTCAGATAATGGACAAACTCTGTCAACATGAGCGGAGCAGCAATCTGCTTTCTGTGTGTAATAAACTCAGACGAAGACGCGGCACAGACAAATGATAAAACTCAAATGTCATATCACAGCGTTTTTTTTTAGAGCCAGTTTACCAGAAAGAAAAATGCACTGTCTAAAAGATGAAGAATATTCAAATGATTCATTTCCTCAAGGATGTAGTTGGTTTTAGCGCTGCTCCAAAAGTGCTGTGTTGCCGTCTCACAGGGTTGGGACGTGAGGGAATGTACGGAACACCGTTATATAATCAGAATACGAGAAACTTGATCATATTATGGGTACATTCCAAAAACGAGGTAATTACCAGCAAGATCACATTTAAGCCACATACGTGCAGACTCCTCACCTTTAGGGTAAATTCGTTTTAATGATGAATGTGTCCCAGAAATCTAGTAGATTTAGAGTTTTTTAACGTGGGGTAGAGAGAAGGTGGAGGTCTCTGCTGCTGCCAGGAGGCATTTCTGAAGAATCCTCCTCTCCAGCAGCAGTTCACAGTCTTTTTTTCAGCCAGTCAACAAAACCTTTAGTCAGCATTTTATGGTAACACTTTCTATGAATGCCAGGTTTGTAAACATCTATAAACATGTTATAATGCATTTATATGGCATTATAAACATGGTTATAAATATTTATAAAAAAGAATTACACTGAATTACACCTTATGGCTGTGTTTATTACACATTATGAATTGTTAATATAATGCATTATAAATAGTGTTAATAACATGTTTTAGTGTTATACCCTCTCTGACATCACACTGAGCGTGAAGTTACTGTGAAGGCCTAAAGAGGGAGAGGCGGGATAGTCGAGTGCTGTCATTGTAATTTGTTCCCTCACTGGTTCTAGCATCAAGCACTAGAACCCTTCACTCTGTATCACAACCCTACAGTACAGTACAGTAGTGCTGATTTCTGCTTGTGTTCTATTGGATATGCAGTGTCAAGTCAGTGCCAGGCTAACGGTGGTGCACATTAACAGTGGTGCACATTAACAGTGGTGCACATTAACAGTGGTGCACATTAACGGTGGTGCACATTAACGGTGGTGAACATTAACGGTGGTGAACGTTAACAGTGGTGAACGTTAACGGTGGTGCACATTAACGGTGGTGCACATTAACGGTGGTGCACATTAACAGTAGTGTATATTAACAGTGGTGCACATTAACAGTGGTGCACATTAACGGTGGTGCACATTAACGGTGGTGTATATTAACAGTGGTGAACATTAACAGTGGTGAACATTAACAGTGGTGCACATTAACAGTGGTGTACACTAACAGTGGTGAACATTAACGGTGGTGCACATTAACAGTGGTGAACATTAACGGTGGTGAACATTAACAGTGGTGAACATTAACGGTGGTGAACATTAACGGTGGTGAACATTAACAGTAGTGTATATTAACAGTGGTGCACATTAACAGTGGTGCACATTAACGGTGGTGCACATTAACGGTGGTGTATATTAACAGTGGTGAACATTAACAGTGGTGAACATTAACAGTGGTGCACATTAACAGTGGTGTACACTAACAGTGGTGAACATTAACGGTGGTGCACATTAACAGTGGTGAACATTAACGGTGGTGAACATTAACGGTGGTGAACATTAACGGTGGTGAACATTAACAGTGGTGAACATTAACAGTGGTGCACATTAACAGTGGTGCACATTAACAGTGGTGAACATTAACAGTGGTGAAACTTGACTTTCCCACATTGGGTGAAACTCTGATGTTGCTCTAGTTTAAACTCTGACATTTGAATCCAGTAATGAGCTTATTGTGTTTTAGTGTTTCAGTAAATCCTTCAGTAAATACTTCAACTTGAAGCCTCAGTCTAAACCCTTGGAGGAGGCATACAGCTTATGAGCTCTTATAGTTTGTTATGAACAGTACTTAATGTATTATGTTAATAATTCATAATGCATAATAAGCATGGCTATAACGTAGAATGCATTTTTATAAATATTTATAGCCATATTTATGATGCCTTATGAATGCATTATAACATGTTATGAATGTGCTTACAGATGCTTACAAACATGACACACAAAGTGTTACCTATTTTATTTTTATTGCCAGAACTGAGATCTGCAGCGTTTTCCTGAAGGTATTTGAACCAACTCTGCTTTTTCACATTATCAGATTCTACAGAAGCAGGCTGATCTCATCTAGAAGTAAACTTTGTTATTCTCTTTTGTTGCTCCATGAAATTCTACAGTTTGACTAGTTATAAATTCTGCGTTTGTGAATACTAACCTGCCAGCTTTCAATGCTGAAGTGAGCCAACATCAACAAACAGCTCTGAATAGTGAAAGGAGGGTGAAGTCTTGTGAGCGGCAAAGTTGGTTTCATTTTCACAAGTATTATTTCCTTCTTTAGTAGTTTTGGATGAAAACTGTAATTTGTGTAAATGATGTAACCAAGACAAAGACAGCGTCCTCTTAGTTTTGATGTCAAATGCCTTTTTAAACTGCTGGTACACGTTCCTGTCTGTGAACTGCAACGAGAGCTGATCAGGGAGCATCTAGAAATGACCACCACCAACACTGGATATTTAAAATGGCATCTATTTGTAATTGCTGATGATGAGGGGTCTCAAAGACAAATTTCTACCAGATTGATCTTTTCACAAAATCAGTGGAGAGCAGAATAGTTTTAAACTGTATTGCATTTGCAACCTGATCTTAATGAACTGGATCGTTCTTCAGCGATTGCTTGTTTCCCTGTATTTCCCTGTATTGTCTTCTCAATATCAAGTTCTGCCTTGATTTCTAAACTCTGCACCTTTTTCACTGCTCATACCTGTACAAATTTGGCATCTTTATCTTTCTACATTCACTATATTTCCAAAAGTATTCGGTCACCTGGCTTCAAACACATATGAACTTGAGTGACATCCCTTCTTAATCCATAGGGTTTAATGTGATGTCGGCCCACCCTTTGCAGCTATAGCAGCTTCAGCTCTTCTGGGACGGCTTTTCACAAGGGTTAGGAGTGTTTATGGGAATTTTTGACCGTTCTTCCAGAAGAGCAGGTGAGGTCAGACACTGATGTTGGACGAGAAGGCCTGGCTCACAGTCTCCGCTCTAATTCATCCCAAAGGTGTTCTGTCAGGTTGAGGTCAAGACTCTGTGCAGGCCAGTCAAGTTCTTCCACACCAAACTGGCTCATCCACGTCTTTATGGACCTTGATTTGTGCACTGGTGTGCAGTCATGTGGTGATGTAAGGCTTGGATGCAGCTGCTCGGCCATGGAAACCCGTTCCATGAAGCTCTCTACGCTGTTCTTGAGCTGATCTGAAGGCCACATGAAGTTTGGAGGTCTGTAGTGATTGACTCTGCAGAAAGTCGGTGACCTCTGCGCTCTATGCCCCTCAGCATCCGCTGACCCCGCTCTGTCATTTTACGTGGCCGACCACTTCGTGGCTGAGCTGCTGTCGTTCCCGATCACTTCCTCTTTGTTATAATCCCACTGACAGTTGACTGTGGAATATTTAGTAGTGAGGAAATTTCACGACTGGACTTGCTGCACAGGTGGCGTCCGATCACGGCACCACGCTGGAATTCACTGAGCTCCTGAGAGCGACCCATTCTTTCACTAATGTCTGTAGAAGCAGTCTGCAGGCCTAGGGGCTCGGCTTTATACACCTGTGGCCATGGAAGTGACTGGAACACCTGAATTCAATGGTTTGGATGGGTGAGTGAATAACTTTGGGAATATAGTGTATTTCAGATTTGGCCATTTTGCTAAACGTGAGATTAGTGATCATTTGTGTAACGCACAGTATTTAAATAATCTATAATACTCAAGTAAAATAAGTAAAATTATCTATATTAGCAGACACATTTATTTGTTGGCAGAAATACTGCTTGAAACAAACCAAATTATCTGCCAATATACAAAGATGCCTCACTTACTAAAGTCACATAAAACAAGTAAAAAGGTGTAGAAATAAGTTTATTAATAATCTTATAACAATCAACAACAATCTTACAATGACAAGTATTGGAGTATTATAACTTGGTGAAAGAGCTTTACTTGCCAATACACTATTTTTCTTTGTAGCTTTTGGCTAAAATAACATAAAATAAATGTGTTTTTGTGGGTTGTTGTAGCTTCTGCTTTCCCAGTAAGCTGACTGGCTCTTTTTATTGAAGGGCGGGACCTCGTAAACAGATGACACTAAGCGTTACAAGCTTTCTCATTCATATTCCAACTAGTGACCTGTCTCCTCCTTTATAAAGCCTCTAAAAAGCCATTACATTCTGATAAAAGAGTATCTATGTATCTATGAGGGCTCTAGGCAGGTGGCCAATTATCATCAACCAGGTCAAATCACTCTACACTGGCCATATCTCTGCTTCTTGAGGCAGCAGGACAGAAGGTGGGTCAATGCCATTGATTTATCTCCTCTCAGTGACCTCTAATTCCACCTTTTCAGGTCAACTATTCTTTAAAACCTAAGACAGACCGTCCCAAAGCTTTCGGGCAGTAAATCTACAGGTCACTAACCTATGGATTTGGGTTTTTCATAAAAAAAGAGAAGAAAAAAAAAAAAACTCAGAGTATAAAATGTGACCGGACCAGCATCTGATTAGCCAATGTGGCAGATATTTTTTAATTAAGTCCTGGAAAAGGAAAGGGGAGCTGGAGCTTGTTCAAAGCCCACATCAATAAAGCTATGAAACATAATGGGATGTGCAATTATTGAGCACTAAAAATCTAATCAAATAAATCAAAGGAACAATGGCTCTCACATAGCATGCTAATAACGGCCTGTGCAGAGACAGGGCCCTTTGTTATTTAACGGTATTAATTAGCAAGAACAAAGCCAAGATTGATCTCTGCTGTTGCCACTTGACATAGCCGGCATCTGCATTGACAGGCTGGCCAATAAACCCTCCAACATCACCCACTCTGCAAGGAGCACAAAAGGCCACGTTTAGCATCAGGGTTTCACTGCTTGGTGATGCAGCTTGCGTTTTATTAGCGGTTAGCAGTGCCTCTAATCCGCGTGGGTTCAAAATACGCACTGCGGGAGATGCTAGGCTAACACTGATATCAACAGTGCTAGGCTAACAGTTTTAAGCTAGGCTAGGAAGTATACCAAACAGTGCTAGGTTAGGCTAGGACAATTATCTAACAGTGCTTTGCTAAGATGCTGTAACATTTAAAACATCGGGACAAACACTGTAATTATGTTAGGCTAGATACCCAATAGTGCTGTGACAGATATTTAACAGGGATAGTCTAGAATTCTGACCATCCTAGACGAGTATAGCTATTTAACACTGCTAAGCTAGGATAGAAATGAAAGAGTGTTATGCTAGGATATATAACTAAATGCTCTAGACCAGGATAGATATCTAACAGTGCTAAACTAGACTAGGAAAGATATCTAACAGTGCTAAGCTAGACCAGGATAGATATCTAACAGTGCTAAGCTAGACTAGGACAGATATCTAACAGTGCTAAGATAAACCAAGACAGATATCTAACAGTGTTAATCTATAATATATATCAGTGCTAGTCTAGAATAGATATCAGTGCTAGTCTAGAATAGATATCAGTGCTGGGATAGAATAGATATCAGTGCTGGGATAGAATAGATATCAGTGCTAGTCTAGAATCGATAGTGTTATTTTAGAATAGATAGTGTTGGGATAGAATAGATATCAGTGCTAGTCTAGAATCGATAGTGTTAGTCTAGAATAGATAGTGTTGGGATAGAATAGATATCAGTGCTAGTCTAGAATAGATATCAGTGCTAGTCTAGAATCGATAGTGTTAGTCTAGAATAGATAGTGTTGGGATAGAATAGATATCAGTGCTAGTCTAGAATAGATATCAGTGCTAGTCTAGAATCGATAGTGTTAGTCTAGAATAGATAGTGTTGGGATAGAATAGATATCAGTGCTAGTCTAGAATAGATATCAGTGCTAGTCTAGAATCGATAGTGTTAGTCTAGAATAGATAGTGTTGGGATAGAATAGATATCAGTGCTAGTCTAGAATAGATATCAGTGCTAGTCTAGAATCGATAGTGTTAGTCTAGAATAGATAGTGTTGGGATAGAATAGATATCAGTGCTAGTCTAGAATAGATATCAGTGCTAGTCTAGAATCGATAGTGTTAGTCTAGAATAGATAGTGTTGGGATAGAACAGATATCAGTGCTAGTCTAGAATAGATATCAGTGCTGGGATAGAACAGATATCAGTGCTAGTCTAGAATAGATATCAGTGCTGGGATAGAATAGATATCAGTGCTAGTCTAGAATAGATATCAGTGCTGGGATAGAATAGATATCAGTGCTGGGATAGAATAGATATCAGTGCTAGGACATAATAGATATCAGTGCTGGGATAGAATAGATATCAGTGCTAGGACAGAATAGATATCAGTGCTGGGATAGAATAGATATCAGTGCTAGGACAGAATAGATATCAGTGCCAGGACAGAATAGATATCAGTGCTAGGACAGAATAGATATCAGTGCTAGGACAGAATAGATATCAGTGCTAGTCTAGAATAGATATCAGTGCTAGGACAGAATAGATATCAGTGCTAGGACAGAATAGATATCAGTGCTAGTCTAGAATAGATATCAGTGCTAGGACAGAATAGATATCAGTGCTAGGACAGAATAGATATCAGTGCTAGTCTAGAATAGATATCAGTGCTGGGATAGAATAGATATCAGTGCTGGGACAGAATAGATATCAGTGCTAGGACAGAATAGATATCAGTGCTAGGACAGAATAGATATCAGTGCTAGGACAGAATGGATATCAGTGCTAGGACAGAATAGATATCAGTGCTAGTCTAGAATAGATATCAGTGCTAGGACAGAATAGATATCAGTGCTAGGACAGAATAGATATCAGTGCTAGTCTAGAATAGATATCAGTGCTAGGACAGAATAGATATCAGTGCTAGGGCAGAATAGATATCAGTGCTAGGATAGAACAGCTATCAGTGACAGGCTAGAGTAGATGTCTAACAGTATTAGGCTCAGGTCTTATGTTAACAGCGCTAGCTCATACCTTGGCAAGCTGGTACAGACGCGTCCCAGGCAAGATGCCCGAATTCAGTCTTCTTGCAGACACCCATGCTTTTCCCAATAAGCCTATAGCCTCGGTCACAGGCCCATCGGACAACACTGTTGATGTGGCCGCCAGTTTGGCTAACCACAAAGCCGTGCTGTGGAGAGTCTGGGGTACTGCAGTACATTGCTACAGATAAACACACAAGCCATGAGCAACATGCAGGAACTGCCACACAACAGTATACACATATTTCACACTACACTATAATGTCTCTCTCACACACACACACACACACACACACACACACACACACACACACACAAAATACAAAATACAAAATAAAAGTCAGAAACCAGCTTTCACTGAGCTTTCGGTCAAAACAGCCATTAAGATGCAGTGTGTAAGATCTAATGGCATCTAGTAGTGAGGCAGCAGATTGCCACCAGCTGAATCCACCTCCCTCACCCCTCCCTTTCCAAGTGTGTAGCAGAACCTATGGTGCCTGTCAGGCTATCGCTCGTCCAGATTTCATTTTGCTGCTTCATGTTTTCGCTTCTTTGACGACAAAGATTCACCCGCCCTTGCTTTTTCCTGTGCTAACTAATGAGCCACCATTTGTCAAAATGTGGGTTCTCAAACGTCTCACAACACAAAATGGGTAGCCAGCCCCAGCAGCAACCAATGATTCTTCTTCTTTCAGCATCGTCCAGCTGGTACTACAGCACCAAACCAAGTTCAAGCTGTTCCAGCATAAAAACACAACAAGAGCAGAGCCTCAGCCAGTGTTCGGATTATCCAGTCTGGGCTACTGTGGAAACATAGGAACACAATTTGGCGGCATATGTTGGAAGAGGATCCGCTTGATATGTAGATATGAAGGGCTCGTTTTAAGCTAATGAACACACAATGACTCATAGTTACAGGTGATTATACACTAATCGAAATAGTTTTGAAGGTCCGTCTGACACTGATGACCATAAAGACTCCGTTTCCCAGAAAATGGAGATCACACGACCCACAAACTTCCACGATCCACCAATAGTGCATTCCAGTTCTGCTAATGGATCCCCCTAATTCTTACACACTGCACCGTTAAGTATAAGTTTTATCATTTCTCACCATCAGGAAAAAGGAGCAAAGCACAGTTTAACAAAATATTACACAGCAGCAGCCTCAGAAACCTGCAGGGATGTTTTTCCACACCTCCAAACTTCAGCTTTACCAGTTGGTTGCACTTTCTGCTTCTCACAATCCAAATAATCCCAAACAACAACTCTGAGGTCTGGACTCTGGGGTGGACAGCGGACTGTTTTGAGAACGCCAGCAGCTTCTGATTTTTGATTTTCTCCTCTCTCAAAGACAAAAGCTTTAAGGGCTGTTTATCTGATGGAGACAGTTTTAGTGGTGCGGCAGGTTTTGCAGGTGGTTGTTAGGAGGTCCATTTTCTCTGTGTCCTTTAGTCGTTTTTGAAAATTCCGTATCTAAAACTCCTGCATTTAACTTATATCACTTTGACGTTCCCATCCCTGTATACATTGAATCTCTTCAGAAATGGCAGTTTTGACTGGAAGGGTGGTCTCTGACTTTTGCACGGTATATATAGTGCATACATAGTCACAGTCATAAGAAAACTTCATGCTTTTGTGTTTTTTTTTTTTTTTTTTTTTACTTCAAAGCACCAGCTGTTTGATAAAAAAAAAATCAATCAATCATATTTAAATGGTAACAGATACAAGCTTTTCTTATGACAGCTGTATACATCCATAGATACATACATACATATGCATACATAATCCTTCTATATATACCACACTGAGCATCCATAAAATGTTCATTTTGCGTACATGTATATGCATTACATAATATTTTACGAGAGTAGTGGTAAATTATTCTTTATATATTAAGCCTAATGAAAAATATACAATCACAAACAACAGACAGACATGACAGGCTCAAATGCACAGACATTATGGGCTCACAGACGACAGGACGGATGGAGGAGACGTTGCCAGGACAGGCAGATGGACACGCGCACGAGAAACACACATGCGACCGAAAAAGATTTACCAGTCGGGGGGATACATACTTTGATACTCACCCACATACGTGATGTGGAAGCCCTTTCGGTTTGTGCCGTGGTCAGAGGACCAGCGCAGAAAGAGCTGGTGGCCTGTGGTGGTCAGACTGAAGGGCACAGCCAGGTCTCCGCTCAGCACTGCCAGGCTCTGGCTGTAGATGTTGGGCCCTGAACAAAATGACATAGAAGAAAGGATATCAGCAGATTCATACATACAGCTGGAACCCGCATTAGTCCATTAAACTCTCTTGATGTTATTTCTGCAGCTATTAGTAGTGCAAGCATTTCTGAATGTGCCAAAAAGGCTAGCCTGGCCCAAAGTAATGTGAAAGCTAATAGGGTCATTTTCTCATTTTTGTCGCTTTCATTCAGTAGAAGACAAAGCTTGCTTTTTTTTTTTTAAAAAACAATGGCTAACAATCATTTATGGCATTTGGCTGACGCTCTTATCCAGAGCGACTTACAATTTGATCATTTTACACAGGGCAGTGTTGGGAGTCTTGCCCAAGGACTCTTATTGGTATAGTGTAGGGTGCTTACCCAGGCGGGGCACTGAACCCCAGTCTATGCTGTAGAAGGCAGAGGTGCTATCCACTACACTAACCAACCACCATCAAGGAAATCAATGGAAGCTAGAGGAGACTATCTCAAATGCTTTAGCGGCTAGTGGCAGCTTTATTGAGTGTTATCACGGCTAACAGCGAATGAAATGCATTACAGTGGTGAGGTCACTGAAAAAAAAAACATACATAGAGGTTTAAGTCTTTCACAACTCGAATGGGCTGACCAGCGTCATACAGATGCCAATCAAAAATGCTAAAGTGGCCAGCAATCACAGGAAAGACTACGGGGTCCAGTAGTCATGTTCCTTCTGAAGCACTGATGTCACTCCAGTAGCCATCAATAATAAGCTGACAGTTCAAGCATTTCTGAATATAACGTGGTCAACAATGAATGGAATCTAGTGGGAACAACATAACCCCAAGTGCTTATTTCTGAATGTTAATATGGCCAACGATGAATTAATGAACCAAGCCTGCGTTGAAGTACCAAACATGCTGGATGATTATGAGACCTCTGGGTTTGTCAGTGAAATTTGACTGTTTTGTTGTATTTGAATGATCTGATTGGAAACAGTTAAAAAGACAAATCAAGCGAAAAAGCCAATGTTGCCAATAAGAAAGCTAATGGGGTCCAGCTGGCAGGTCATTTTTTTTGTAGCACTGCTGGTACTCTACTAGCTTTCATTCATTAGCAGGCAGGGCGAGCACTTCTGAATATTAACCTGACTAACAATGAACAAAATAAAAAGGTTAGTCACATAAAAAAACCCACTCATTATTGTGACTCACATCTCCGACATGAAAGGCTATGAATTGTTGAATGTTAACATGGCGAACAATGAATAAAATGAATAGCGTAAAAGAGACAAAACATGCTGGATGAATATTATTTGTAGCAAAGATTTTAGGGCCCTTAAAAAGGGCCCATGAATTTCACACATGAAACCAACACATGTGGCTTTGGCACGTTTCACGTGGGAAATATACGTGACTTTTCTGTAAGGGGGTTGAAGCTATTGACATGCTTTTTCAAAAGGGAAAGGGTTAAATTAATATATCACTCAAAAAGTCATTTCCGTAGCTGTCACGATTGGCCCCTCCCAGTCCTCCATGTGATTTTGTTTACCTCTGGTCTGGTCCATGTGCTTCTTTGTTTTGATTCTTCCCTGTTCTGCCCCCTTGTTTCTAGACTCCGCCCTTGATTGTTTTCACCTGTGTCTTGTTAACCCTCTTGTATTTAGGCCCTGTGTTTGTTAGTGGCTGGTCTTGTATGGTCTTGTTTCTTCTGGCCACCATTGTGTGTCTGTCCCTCGATCTATCCGCATTGGCTCTTGGACAGTCCTGGACTGTTTAGACCTTGATTGTAGATTTTCCCTTAATAAATCTCGCTTCTCTCCGTCCCCCCTGTACCCCCGTGGTACAGTACCACAATTAGTTCACTACTAGCTTTATTTCACTGGTGGACAATCCTAGCATTTTTTTTATGCTCACGGGTCACCACGAACAAAAACTACTGGGAGCAGTTAGCATGATTTGTTTATTACTGTGGTGGCTGCCACTTGCTGCGGTTCACAGAAGGGGCTCTAGAGGTGTGATCCACAGAGCTGCGCTGTGTGTCCTGACCGTCTCCACCACAGGTTGTTGTTGTTCATTGGTTTAAGAAGTGTGTTTGTGCTTATTGTGCTGGGCTGTGGGGCAGTGAGTGTGGCTAGAAGTAACTGCCTGCTATTTCCGTAGCTTTGTATGTGCCGTTTCTGCTGGTATTGATAAACAGCACTTCTCAGAGCAGAAGTCATAACCTCTCCCGTGTCTCCTTCACCAAGACCCTGCGATGTTGGGATGACTAACAACGAATGAAACGAATAAACGTGGTGTAGTAACCAAAAAAAGAGACATGGGCTGAACGGAAAAGCTTAAACAGATACAACAGAGCTCCCAAAAATGCTGTCTATCTCTCTATCTATCCATCTGTCTGTCTGTCTATCTATCCATCTGTCAGTCTGTCTGTCTGTCTGTCTGTCTGTCTGTCTTTCTAACTATCCATCTGTCAGTCTGTCTGTCTGTCTGTCTTTCTAACTATCCATCTGTCTGTCTGTCTGTCTATCTAACTATCCATCTGTCTGTCTGTCTGTCTATCTAACTATCCATCTGTCTGTCTGTCTGTCTATCTAACTATCCATCTGTCTGTCTGTCTGTCTGTCTATCTAACTATCCATCTGTCTGTCTGTCTGTCTATCTAACTATCCATCTGTCTGTCTGTCTGTCTATCTAACTATCCATCTGTCTGTCTGTCTGTCTGTCTATCTAACTATCCGTCTGTCTGTCTGTCTATCTAACTATCCATCTGTCTGTCTGTCTGTCTGTCTAACTATCCGTCTGTCTGTCTGTCTGTCTGTCTATCTAACTATCTGTCTGTCTGTCTGTCTGTCTTTCTAACTATCCATCTGTCTGTCTGTCTGTCTGTCTATCTAACTATCCATCTGTCTGTCTGTCTGTCTGTCTATCTAACTATCCGTCTGTCTGTCTGTCTATCTAACTATCCGTCTGTCTGTCTGTCTGTCTGTCTGTCTAACTATCCGTCTGTCTGTCTGTCTGTCTGTCTGTCTAACTATCCATCTGTCTGTCTGTCTGTGTCTGTCTATCTAACTATTCATCCGTCTGTCTGTCTGTGTTTGTCTGTCTGTGTCTGTCTGTCTGTAGAATGAGCCAAATGAAAACAGTCGTGGGCTGGAGGTTCGGGAACCAGCCCCGTGACCAGAAGGTCACCGGTTCGATCCCCTCGGCTGATGGTCCATGACTGAAATACCCTTGAGCAAGACACCTAACCCAACTTCTCCCCGGGCGCCATGGATAAGGCTGCCCACCGCTCCAGGCAAGTGTGCTCACTGCCCCCTAGTGTGTGTATGTTCACTAGTGTGCATGTATGTGGGTGTTTCACTGCACGGATGGGTTAAATGCAGAGGTCTAATTCCACAGTGTGAAAATCACAGTGACCAATGGCTCTAAATTCGAGTTCTTCTAAAGAGATACGTCACCAAAACATGCCAGTGTGGCCAACAAAGATACGAAAGCTATGGAAATTCATCTGGGAAGTGATTCCTGTAGCACTCTAAAGCATATTTGAACATAACAATGAATGAAAGCTAGCATGGAGCACCATGCTGGTCTCACAGGCTTCTGGGGCCAACGCAGAACTTCCGAATGTCAACAGGGCTAAGGAAGAATGAATGGCAGAGGGAACCAGTTAGCATTTTCCCCATGTGTGCAGAGCTAATTGCCCACCGTTTCACACATGATTAGCAATATAAGTTAATGGGCAGCGTATTTCCTTTAAAGTGACTCAAGCGGACCTAATTAAAAACACTTCGCTGTGATTCATGACAAGCACAAGTATGAGGCTACATATGCCCTGCAGTCTCCAGCATAATATTGTGATGCAACACATCTCAACTTGAGAGCAACATATCTCAACAAGACCCTTGATCGTTACTGTCTCAGACTGGCGCTGTCCGAAAGTCAGAGTGATGCAGAACTTAATGTGGAGGCTTCAGATAATTTTATACGGTGTATCAGAACCATAGTCCTTCTAAACTGTGTTTATAAAAAAACCAGCATTACGAGGACGAAAATGGACCTTGCTTCTCCTGAGTCGGTCCACTGGGCTTTGCAAATACCACGCGCATCTAATGAGCTTCTAATCAATGATGAGTAATAGCGTAATTCGCTAATAGTGCACACTTAAGTAATTACCGCCTAATGACATTCTAAACGCGTTCTGTAATAATAAATATCGTGATAATCAATTATAGTGAACAACTAGTCCAGCACGTACATCGGTGTCTAGTACATCCTGCGAGCCTAAGCACAGGGTATGGAAATTAAAGTGCAGTATTTTTTAAACACTCTCCCCTGTTCACCAGGGAAAGAATCGTGAAAAATGCAACATGCTACTCAATTATTAATCAGGCAGAACTTATGACAGCCAAGCATTGCTAGTGTAAACCCATGAGGTTCATGAGTGACTCCTTTCTGGTGGATGTGTATACACGTGAGGAAATGTGGTGTACCATCAAAGATCTCCAGGATATCAAACTCCTTCTCTGTCTGGAAGAGCTGAAAGTGCAGGGTGATATTGTAGCCCTTTTCCACGTTGATCATCCACGAGCACATCTGCAGGTTGGGGTAACTGTCCGGATATCCTGGACTCAGGATCACGCCAGTTGAGTCAAACAGCACCTCGTTGTCTGGACATTGCACTGGAGAGAAAAAAAACCATAACCTTCTTCAGTAGAGCTCAAAGCAAGTGGTTTAAAACTGATGCATGTAAATGACATTTGTTCTGAGTGGCCGTCTTTTTTAAAGACGGTCAGGGCTGTAATAACTGCCTTGGGAAGGAGCTGAATAATCAGGGGAATGTGGCATCGCAAAATTAGTTTAAAAAGCCATTTTTGCTGGTTAGTTTGTGTTTTTACAGGGGCAGCTTTGGGCTGGAGGTTAGGGATCTGGCCCTGTGACCGGAAGGTCGCCGGTTCGATCCCCAGCACCGACAGTCCATGACTGAGGTGTCCTTGAACAAGACACCTAACCCCCAATAGCTGTGGATAGGGCTGCCCACTGCTCTGGGCAAGTGTGCTCACTGCCCCATAGTGTGTATGTGGTGTTTCACTTCACGGATGGGTTAAATGCGGAGGTGGAATTTCCCCGTTTGGGGGATTAAAAAAGTATCACTTAACTTAATTTAAGGACTCCATGGGCTGAAGAGTCGGTGGTCAATTTTAACAGTGTTTACATACCACATTAAACTTATGATGTGGGCCTGTTAAGTTACAGGAGAAAGGAATTGAAGTCTGGACCTGTGAGGGTTAAGAGGTTAAAGGCACAGTAACAAAAGTAGACCGTTTTATAATAAATGGACAAAGAGGAGTCGGAAAATGGTCATGGAAAAATGAAATATTTACGTGTTTTAGGAACATAAACCACACAACCATATAACCGCCATGAGTGTATCTCAGGATAATAAAGAAAAAAAATACCAAAACAAACAAACCAAAAAAAACCCAGGAAATATGTGGGATATGGGCCCTTTAACATTAACTCGATCAATTCCATGAGGTTACTGTACAAGCCTTAGGATGTGGGCATACAGTCAAGGAGTTAAAATGTAAAGCCATACGTTGCAGCACAAATTGTTTCCATGGTAACACTGTACTTTGATGGTCCAGAAGCTTCTTAGATCCTTAGTCTATCATGATATATTTTATTTGAAGTCCTTAATTACACAAATAACTGCAAGGTTATGAATTGAACTATATGTTCAATTCCCAGTGGCGAAACATAAAGGATGGTCTCAACGTCTAAAAAGTGTAGAATCAGTGCTGGAATCCTTGTTTCTCCTCTTCCAGTGCTGTGTAAAAGTATTTGCTCCTTTATTTTCACACTAAATGGTTTCAGATCTGCATATAAAATGTAATCATTTCATTTTTCATAGGGAAAATAAAGGTTTTGCAACACCTCTATCACCCATGTGAAAAAGTAATTATCCCGTGAACTTCATAACTGGTTGTGCCACCTTTAGCGTTAGTAACGGCAGCTGAACACTTCCCATAGTCGGAGATCAGTCCTTCACATTCCTATAGAGAAATGTTGAGCATGAACTGCCCATTGAAGGTCCTGCAACAGCAGTCAGGATCTTGTCAGGAAGGAACACCAAATCAGGATCTTGACCACCTTTTTTTGTTTCTTTGAAGCTGTTTAAAGTTGGACAGGTGGGCATGCCCTTGTGCCAGTGGTGGACAGTAACTGAGTAACTGAGTAAATGTAATTAGTTTCTGTACTTTAGTATTTTTGGTGTATCTGGACTGAAGTTTCTCCGTTCTGGACTTTCTCCTTTCACTCCACTACATTTCAGAGTCTAATATCCGACTTTTTCCTCCTACATTTTGAGAAATCTGTCGTTCCTTTTGGTTTCTGTGTGTATAAAAACGTCACATGTCAAAACAAAAGAAGCGCAAAGCCAGAGCACCAATCAGGGCCCAGCGGTCACTTTGTTTAGAGCTGGTTTTGACCTGTTGGTCATACCGACCCAGTGCAGCACGCGGTTCAACGTCAGCGCAGCAGCGTAAAACTTTGGGAGAGTCTGTTCAACATAAATGATGAACTAACCTAACTTTGTGTAAATAGAGCTCAATATAGAAATATGTCCACATATGCAGTCGAGACTGACGCGGCTTTTTTCTGAATTTCTACAAACACCATTTCATTTTATAGTAAATGAGTTTGGGCTGGTTTATGTTTATGAACAGACGCCTACAGATCAACATAGTAAAGGAGCTCATCTGTGATCCTGAGTTTAAAGCCAGTTTTTATTCAACTTAAACTTGGAACTAAGTTGTAAATAAATCTGAAACTGAAACTTTGCTTGTGTGTAAAAAGTGATTTCAGAGCCACTCGGTTCTCCCTGATGGAAACTGTTTACCTTCAGTGTTTTGTGCTTCTGATCATTTTAATAGACGTCAGCGTCACTAATTAATGAGGTTCTATTAAAAGACTGGTTTACCAAGAGAGACGCTGGAGGACTTTCACCTGAAATGAGTTCATGAAGCCAGTCTGGTTATAAAAATGATAACAGGACATCAGAGCCAGAATTACTCTTTTAGTACTTTTACTTTATACTTAAGTACATTTGAAGGGAAATACTTTAGTACTTTTACTCAAGTGGAGGTCTAAAGGGAGGAACTTCTACTTTTACTGGAGTGATATTTTACCTTGGGGGTCTCTACTTTAACTCAGGTACATGATTTGTGTACTTCGTCCACCACTGTCTCTATACTATCACACTACCACCACCATGTTTCGCTGCTGGTATGATGATCTTATTATGGAATGCTATTTTAGCTTTACTCTAGATGTCAGTCTTCCAAAAAAGAAACACTTTAATCTCATCACTCCACAGAAGATTATTCCAGAAGGCTTGGGGAGTCATCAAGGTGTTTGAGCCTTTACAAGCTTCTTTTTAATGGAGGAATCATGAACATTGACCTTATCCGAGGCGAATGAATACGAGGTGAGGCGAGGCGAGGCGAGGCGAGGCGTGGGTTCTTTTGTCAGTTCCTGAATGAGTCATCACTGTGCTGTGGGAGGAATTTTGGTAGGCTGGCCTCTTCTGCGACTTCTGAGATTCACCAGTCTTCCAAATTTTCTCCACTTAAAGATAATCACTCAGAAATGCCTTTGTAACCCTTGTTTAGTTTAATTGATCCAAATAGCAACTAAATTTGGTTAATTGGTTGATTAAGTCTCTAAGTGTGCTATTACTGTTTGCACAGGCCCAAGTGGTGCTGGTTAGCTTTTATCCCTTAATAAATGAAATGATCATGTTTTATTTTCTCAGGTTATCCCGTCTTATATTAAAATGTGTTTGAAGATCTGAAACAACTAAGCATGACAAATATGCAAATATACTTTTCAGGGCACTGTGAATGTATCATGAATATAACAATAAAAACAAACAAATCTTAAAAACCACTAATAAATATTCAACTCTAACCCTAATGGCCTTGAAAATGACTGTTTCTGTACGTCACTT